>NW_023595962.1:1992465-2058468 GCF_011947565.3 Pollicipes pollicipes
CCAGCGGCGGCGCGCGCATCTCGAGGTCGGGGCTGGACAGCGTGCTGCGCAGCCGCTCGAAGTGGTCGATGACCCCGCGCACCGGTGACGCCTCGCGGTCGCGCCGGCGCCGCCGTCGCAGCTCGTCCGCCTCCATCGCCGCCACCAGCTTCTCCAGGTTCTCGAACTTGTCGCGCAGCGAGCTGGCGATGCCGCGCGGCGGGCTGGCGGCGCCGCGCAGCGCCAACTCCGTCGCGTTGCGCCGCGTCTTCAGCATCGGCACGTAGGTGGCGCTGCGGTAGAGCGGCCGCAGCGGCGGGCTGCACTCCATGCTGTCGTAGCCCGTCTCGGTGCTCGTCGAGAGGCCCTTGGCCGGCGAGTGAGCGCTGCTCGAGCGCGGCGACGCCGCCGCCGAGCCGTCGCCGTCGCCGCCGCGCGCGCAGGACTTCGCCGACCGCGCCGTCGCCGACCTGTACGGAGAGAGCGGCTGTCGGCGCGGCGCCTGGCTGGCGCGAGCATGGGACGCGGCGTGCGCACTGCGAACCGCGCCACCGCCGCTGCCGCCGCCGTCAGCCGAGGCGCCACCGCGCGGATGTGGCCGTACGGAGATCCGGGCGCGCGCACCGTGGCGGCGCGCGTGAGCGTGCGACCGCGCGGCGGCGCCGGCCGGCTGGCGAAGCTGCGCGCGCGCGTCACCGCCCGCCCGCCGGGCGACCTCGCGCGCGCCGGACCGTGCTCGCAGACGTGCTCGCGTCCGTGCTCGCGGCCGTGCTCGCGGGGCGTGCTCATGCGGCCGTAACTAGAGGCGAAGGTGGGGCGGGCGTAGCTGGCGGCGGCCGAGCCGGACACGAGCGAGGGAGAGGAGAGCGCAGGGCGGAGCGGCGCTGACGCGAGCCGGCCGGGCCGCGCCAGACTGCTCGGCGGGCTGAACACCCTGCCGCCGGTGGAGGCCGGGGCTCGTCCGCCGGCGCCTCGCCACGACTTGACCGTGCTTTTGGACGGCGAGCTGACCAGCGACGAGCACACGGAGCTCGTCTTTGACGAGTCGGCCGTCTTGTTCGGCGACGAGGGCGGCGAGCTGGCGCTGCGGCGCGCCGCGCCCGCCGCCCGCCGCGCCGCCGGCCGCGCCGGTGCGCGCGCCGGCGCCGGCGCCGACTCGACCGCGGCGCGCGGCAGCGAGCGCGACCGCGGCGGCGGCGGCGCGTTCCAGCCGCGCTCACGGCGGCGCAGCGCTTCTTCCTCCTCGCTGTCGGATCGGGCCGGCCGGCCGGCGCGGCGCTGGCGCGCTTGCCGACGGCCCGGCGTCGCCGCCGCCGGCTCCTGCTCTCGTCGCGACCGGCGCCGGCCGGCCGGTCGCCTCCGTCGGCAGCGACGCGCCGCCAGCCCGACCGGTGCCGGCACGCTCGGCGCGCCGTCTGGGAGAAGCATCGCCATCGTTCTCGCCCTCCCGCGTGACAGACGGCGACCTCTCGCGCTGGGCGCGCTGGACCTGCGTCTTCCTGCCCCGTGACCGCGTCCTCCTCGTCTCCCACGCCGCCGCGCCCTTCCTCGCCGTCCGCCCGGTCGGCGTGGTGCCCTCTATCGTCGCTGCAGTCCATGTCGCGCTCTCCGTAATCCTCGTGCAGCACCCCGTCGCGCTCCTCCGGCGACGGCGCGTCGTCGTACTGCCCGGACTGGTGTTCGCGCTCGGCCGCCTCGATCGCCTCCACGGTCTCCCTGACCCTGCCGTCCAGGCGGAGTATTTCGCGGGCGCCCGGCGAGTACGAGACCTGCACGCTCAGCACGCGGTCGCTGCCGCCCTCCGAGTCCACGCCCGAGCTGAGCTGCACCAGCGACTGACGCACCTCAGTGTCGGTGGGCGAAGTCACCGCCTCGTGCGCCGCCGCCTCCTCGACGTGCACTTCCACGCGCTCGTCGGCCCCGTCGTCGGCGAGGTGGGCGCCCGCATCGCTGTCGCAGACGTTGGCGTTGTCGTCACGGGGCCGGGTCTCGTCGGTGGCGACATTGTTGTTGCCGTTGTCGTCGGTGATCTCCTCAATCCTCACCCCGCCGTCGCACGTGTCGAGCAGACACGCCCAGGCGCCGTCGCCGCCGTCGTCGTCGGGGCTGAGGGGCGACTCGCGGCCGGCCGGCGCGCCGGCGCGGTCCTGCACGGTGAACACGCTCTCGCTGACGGCTCGACGTGTGCTGAGGAGCACGTCCGACGCGCGCCGGCCGCCGGGCGCGCCGGTCTGCCGGCGCAGCAGCCGCCGCCGCAGCGCCTCCGCCTGCTCGCGGTAGCCGGGCTCGCGGCTAGACTTGAGGCTGCTGCTGCGTCGCGGCGCGGCGGCGCGTCGGAACGGCGACAGCTCCGAGCGCCGCGTCTCGCTCGTCACGGCGTCGGCTGCGCGCAGGCTGGCGGAGCGCTGGGGCGCACGGCCGGCCGGCGGCGACCTCCCGCGACCCGCCCCCCCCGCCCGGTCCGGCTCGGCCGGGCGGCGGCGACGCGCGGCGTCTGCCGCCGGCGCTCCGCCGACGCTCCAGCGACGGTGAGCGGCCGTCCGGCGAGCCGTACCGCACCGTCTGCGTCCACTTGACGAGGGTGGGGTTCCAGCGCGACTGGAGCCGCTTGGGGGCGGCGGCCGCTGCTCGTCGCCGCGCCGTTTCAGCGACATAGTGACGCGCGTGCGGGTGTAGCGCACGCGCCGCCGCAGGCGTCCTCCGCCCTCCTCCTCCTCCTCCTCGTCCTCCTCCTCCTGCTGACTGGCAGCCGCGGTGGGACGGTGGATCGTGGAGTAGAAGGCCGGGTAGGTCGGCGCCGGCCGCGCCCGGTGAGGGGTGCTGTACAGGGGCGCCGTCCTTGCTGTCCGCCGCGGCACGCTGTAGAGCGGCACACCTCCGGGACCGCTCAGACGCGCCGGCTCGTCCAGCTCGCGGTACAGCGGGTTCTCGCGGTACACCGCCATGCCGCCGTCGGCCGGCCTGCAACAGGACGCGCGCGGTGACGGCGTGCGTCTCAGCCGCCGCCGACCAAGACGTGCGCCTCAGCCGCCTCCGACCGAGACGTGCGCCTCAGTCGCCGCCGACCGAGACGTGCGCCTCAGTCGTCGCCGACCGAGACGTGCGCCCCAGCCAGCGGTCGGTGAACGGTGAAACGCGACCATCGTCGTCTGACCTGAGCGATCACAGCGGTCTGGTACGTGGACGCCTTCAATGCGTTGGTCCGTTTCGTGTGTCCTCCCCGTGTCACGTGACGCCCAGCGATAGCCATGCGCCGCCACGGCCCAGGCGGTGCTGGTGGCAGAGATTGACGCTGTGACGTCCAGCCTGAACTCGATGAGGCCAGTGCGGTGCCGGGTGAGCTCTGATGACATTGTCCTGGCGCCGACGGCGTGCGGAGTGCCGTGCTCCAGCCATTAGTCTTCCTGCGGTGCTCCAAGCACGTGCGTCCAGTCCGCTGTGGTGCTCCATCCATGTGCTTCAAGCATAACTACCCGGCCGCTGCGTGCCACGCGTGCTCCTGGGTGCTGTGTTCCGAGGGTGCTCCCGTCCGTCGGATACCACGCGCGTTCGGCATTCACCTCCACCGCAAGTCTCCGTGGGCGACGCGAGCCCGACGCGCTCGTGCCGGTGCCGTGGGCGCGCCCAGCCTGAGCCGTGCCGTGGACGTGCGCCGCGGCCCGTCCGTTCGCCGTGCGCCGTCGCCGCCGCCGCCGGAGCTGGCGACCCTGCGGCACCGCCGTGCGCGGAGACGTGCGGCCGCCAGACCCAGCCCAGCCGCCACCGACGCCGTGCAGTGTCGCTCGACGTGCCGTGCGCTGCGTGCCGTGCGCCGTCGGACGTGCGCTGAACGTGTTCCGGACGTGCGCTGGGCGTGCGATGGAGTGCGCAGGATGAGCACCACATCCTGCAGCGGACGTGCGCTGGACGTGCGCCCGGTGAGATTGGGTGGTGGGCCCGCGGTGCGCTGCGCCCTTACCCCCGACAGTGTAGCTCACCGCCCTGTGACGCATGCGCAGTGAGGTCGCTCTGCGGAGCTACCGCCCCGACTGTGCGGCCTGCCCAGTGAGGTGTGCTCTCTTACCTGGTACTCACGGTGAGATGAGCGACGAAGACGCGCGCGGGGTAGTGCCCGGGGTAGTGCCGGGGGTAGTGCTCGGGGTAGTGCCCGGGATAGTGCCCGGGATAGTGCGTGGGGTAGCGCCGGCATAATGACGCCAAATCTCAACGGTTTTTGGACTGCCTGGTCCCACATAACACGCTAACCAATATCCCGCCTTGAAACCTCCCGACCAAGGATAGGACAAAGCGGCTTCGTCACAACACCGTCTTCTCCCCACTCCAAATGACACTCCGCTGCTCGTGCCGCACCGCCTCACCAGGGACGAGCTGCGACCGTCGGTCACGAGCCGGACTGCTGACCGGTTCTGAGTAACGCCCGCTCCTCCGTCGACACACCGATTTGTGTTCCCTGTCATCCCGTCGACATTCCGTCGGCATTCCCTATCGGCCTCGGCAACCGATACAATGTGGGTTACATCACATATATCACCACTTCCTTAAGCCCTTGAGTACAGAAAGTAAGGAAAAAATGAAGGTATAGGTTGGCACCACGGTATAGGCATGTGGCCCAAATGTGTTTTTCAATCAATTCAACGGAATTTTTACGCAGAAGCCCCGCGGTAGACAGCATGACCGGTTCAGCAAGGAGGACCTGAAACCCTTTTGGAAACTTCTTAAACCCCACACATCACTCTTGTATCTCAATTTCCGAAGAGAATCATCTATGAAGAATAAATGTTGACGCTAAGAGAATCATCTATGAAGAATAAATGTTGACGCTAAGAGAATCATCTATGAAGAATAAATGTTGACGCTAGAGAATCATCTATGAAGAATAAATGTTGACGCTAAGAGAATCATCTATGAAGAATAAATGTTGACGCTAAGAGAATCATCTATGAAGAATAAATGTTGACGCTAAGAGAATCATCTATGAAGAATAAATGTTGACGCTAAGAGATTCTATGAAGAATAAATGTTGACGCTAAGAGAATCATTATGAAGAATAAATGTTGACGCTAAGAACATCTATGAAAATAATGTTGACACCCTCGGGGCGCCTGCCGCGTGGAGAGTGGGGCACCTCAAAGAGGAGTCGCTCTTTTGTCTTTTTGGCTATGTCTTTGACTATAATTGTAGTTTCGCTACGCGAGGGATCCTTTGGACACGGGCTCACCTCTGACCCGGCCGTGATACCCTGAGGGCTTCTAGCAACCGAAGCATTTCAATGGTCGTGCTGACCTTAAATTAGTTTTCTGCCTTCCGCATGAGTGGTATCTTCGTCGTATCGTCAGGTACAGTTTTAGCGAGCACAGAGGTCGTATTTCTACCATCATGTATCCATTCGGGGCCATGGTGTTGGCCACGAATCTAAGCAGTCACCTAAAGTGCTGCTTAAATCCGGATCCAGATACTAATATAAAACATAGTATTGCTATAACCTGCGACTCGATAAGACAATAGTAATATCCTTATTCCTAGTAGGTAAACAGGAGAATGAAGAGTTCGAATTCGTTCCGATTGAGTCATGTTGTCGAAATATCAATGGATCCATCTCTCCATTCTCCTTGGTTGCTCCGCGAGGAATAAGGCTATCGCTACTGTCTTATCTAAACGCATGATGTTCCTCGCAAGTGCACTGAACAACTTTCCCATCTGCAACTATCGGCAATATGCACGAACAGCATATGTGCGTCATTTCGAGACGTGTTTGAAGCACGCGAGCCCAAAGGAGCCGTCGTCGGCCGCTGCGGTCCAGTCCTCCGCAGGGGCGCGTCCAGGCTCCGAGGCGCGTCAGGCCCCTCGTTCGGGGCGCAGCAGTGCCGTCGCATAAACATGAGCTATATCTGGAGCCGCCGCGTCGAATCGGCCGCTGTTTTAATTCACCGGCGCTGGGGTGGACCCAGCTTTATGACGTGCACTGCGCACCCGGGCTATTTTTGACGGGCAGAAATCGAGAGTAAACATGTCAGTGCCCAGAGCTTCAGATGTTGACGTGACCACTTATTCGTGACAGAAGTCTGCTCGAAGTACAGAGGCATGATGCGAATGCAAAACATGTTGTCTAAAAGCGGCGAGAGCTTTCTGCGCCGGATATCATGGCAAGGATTACACCGGAGAGCTCTTTAATAGCAATTCTAATACGCTTCACTGTCTGGCGGAATATGGCTTATGTCATCGCTTATCAAGAGGGGGGGGGGGGAGGGCGGAAAAATGGGGCGGATAGTCTCTATAGCTGAGGGCAAAACCGGTTTCGAAGATGATTTTTCCAATAAAACGCCATAGCGTGAACGTTTGTCTCTCATCATAAAGATGAACATTCCCTCTCTCGGCCGCCTCTTCGCGCTCCCTTTAATGCTTCGCCGTTGAAAAGTAATCGCTGCATGGCTATCTAAATTATTTCCTCACGGCGTTCACTGTGGGATGAAAACCTCCACGTACACCTGGACCAGAACATGTGGACTTTCAGTACAGCGCAGATGCATGGAATATCGAGCCTCACCGGTTTCATTCTCGAAGCCGGCAATCCACAACCCGCCTCCGAACCTCACGCTCACTCACTTCCACACCACCCGCTATCCCGCTGGCGCCGGCGCCCGGGCGACCACCACTGCCGCTTCTCCGAGTGGAGGACCCAGCCCAAACTTGGCACGCGCTGCCGTGCAGAGGCGACGCCAGGCCACCGGCAGTATTCAACCCGAACCGGGCCCGAATTAGAAGCTGCGCTGGCAGCTCAGACGGCGCCCAATCGCGTCAGATTTCGCCCCAGGACAATAGAGCCCGACTGACGTCGCCACCCTGAGTAGTCTCCCGGCAGGGGTACGTGGACACGAGACAGCGCTGCTGACACCGCCTCTGGGCCGAGGCTTCCGCGAGCATTCTCCATGCCACCAAAGTCAACACAAACACGGCGGCAGAAGCCGATGCTGCCAGCTCCGCTCCACGCTCCCCCCCCCCCCCTGGGTGACGCTGACAGCCCCTCCCCCCTCCCCTTCCCACATCCCCCGGCGCTCAATTAGACTCGCCGTCAGCTGATTGTATGGCGGCCTGAGCCCGGACGCCGGCGGGACCTAAATCTCAGATCTGGGCTGGGCACGTGGTTTGGGAGAAGGCTCTGCGCTCCGACCCCCGTCTGAAGGCCTGAAGGTGACAGCGGGCGAATTGGAGGTCCAGAGCCGCCGAGACCGGGGCTTTCCGCAGTCAACTTGCGCGGCACCAGCTCCTCAGCGCCGGGGTTCGCCCCGGGCTAGATACCGCGCCGCCGAACATCGAGAAAATCGCGGCGCCTGAGACGACGGCGGATACTGTGCCGGCGCACACGGGGAGGAGTCCCAGCGTCTCTCCGCGGAGGTCTCGCCGCATGCTGCGGGCGGCGGCGCAGGTGCTGGCCAGCTACACGAAACGTTCGGTGCCACTTTCCGCATCGGTTTCCAAAGCCAGCTGGCGCGGCCGTGCGGCGTGTTCGTGTCACTGGTCGACCGGCGGGGCCCCGTTCGTGGGGCGGGGGCCCGACGCGTTAAACATTCATTGGCACAGCATGCCACGCGGGCTCGTTTGAGCCCCCATGACAACACGACTCTCCGCGTCGCGTCGAAACTTCCACCGATCAATGGCGAGACCCCGCTGGGTCACGTCCGTTACAAGCTGTGGCCTCCCCCTCCCCCACACGCTGTAGTGTTTGAGAAAACTGTATCGTCGCTGCGCCGCCGAGTCACGCGGGTCCAGACATCCAGGTATGATGTGCTTGGGTGCTTGGCACAAGCCGCCGTTCTCGAGACTACCGTGATCAACTTCGTAATTAACGCAGTCGTGCAAACTGTCACGCTATCGTAGCAATGGCATACTTATTAGGGTCCCCTTGACCCACTCAACGCTGAAAGACGCAAGCGGCGTCGCTATTCGCACATGAATTAATATATAATTAATATTGGTTGACGGCTCCAAGTTAGAGGCATGACTCGACGTAACCACGCCGCTTCAACCGAGATTAGATTCGAACGTTTTCAATCTACCTGGGTTTTCTTAGTTTCCCCGGACCCCATTTCGTATGCTTTGATAGTTATTTCCCAAGATGTCCCTCTCGTCGCCTCCCCATCAAGAACCGCTAAGCGCCGAAAGCTCCAACACTCCGGCATTTGAATTCCATTTCGAGCCCATCATATGCAAAATGACTTCTCTGGACAGATTCCGGGGTCCAACTCACCGGGGTACAATTCTCCCCTTGGCCAGTTCCGCCGCGTCCGTGGTCTGACGTAACCCGGTTACTGAGCCGGCGAGCAGTGGCGGCTGCAGCATCCAATCTCGGTAGTGGTATCAGGCCTCAAACACCGCGCTAGTGACCCGAAAATAAAGCAATGGAAACGGGACGGCTCCACCCCTACAAGAGAGTCTCTTCCGCCCGTTCTGGTACTGCAAAAGGCGGCTTCTTCAAACGAGCTGAGGGCATGACCCCCCCCCCCCCTGGCGGTGGCCTGGTTCCGCCCCTGCCGCGGTACGTACCCTGGGGCTTCTGCGGGGCGGGCTTGCGCAGACCTCCAACAGGCACCTCTCCGCCGCGCTGGACCAGACTGTAGAGCGAGCGCTGCTCCTCAGGTGCGATCGGCTCCCGCTCGTGCCGGTGGAACACCAGGTTCGAGTCCGAGTCGTAGCCGTCCAGCACGCTGCCGGAGTCAGAGTCAGAGTCAGAGTCCGGAGGGGAGGTGCCATGGTAGTGGGTTCGGGTGCCCGCATCGTTCACAGGAAGTATGTGCTGTGGCTGCCCAGAATCCTTGCGGCCAGCAGGATACCCGAAGCCTGCAGACCACCCTTGAGGATTTCAAGACGCGCTGCAGTCACGAGATGCCGTGGAGCTGCGGCCCCTTATAAGGGCACCGCTTTAGGTACAGTGCCAGTCAAGCATTGACGTCGCGCTACTTTAATGGAGAGATTGACGTACAAGCAAACTACTGTGATACTCGTATGTTCCAGCGGTGCACTGCATGTTACGCTATGGCGTGCGCGATGTACGTGCGATATGCTCAACTGTATCATGCGGTAGCGTCAGCAGCATACAACGTTTGAAACAACGTTTTGCCGTTTCCAACGACTTCACAATGACGTATGCGTAATTTGACGGGAAAACTCAAAACGGGCCTTACTGCGCGGGGTGTGTTGCTCAGCCCCTCCGAGAACAAAACAAATTCACTACGACATACTGCAGGTGCGCCCTGCTAATAACGTCTCTGGAAGCTGCCACGAAACGTAAACACAGTTTACGCCCAGAGACGAAAGCGAACATGACACAAAAGTAAATCCAAATGGCTCTGACTGGAACTCCACCGAACCATCGCGGCGCCCACCGGCAGCGGCGCGGTGCGACATTCCCACCCGACCTGAGCCGATCACAACATGCATCGGACGCGCTCGTGACGCGCTGCCCGGGTCAGCCGCGTGACGGGCCTGATTCGGCGGCGGGACGGGGCCCTCATCATCGGCCCGACACGCGAGCCGACCGTCGGCCGCGGACTGAGCGACACAGCATCGACCACCGGACCACATCCGGCCAGCCAGACTGACCCGGTCAGCGCGGTGCACCCCGTGGGTGGGGGGGGGGGGGGGTTATCGTGTTGCCGCGATTGGGTGGGACAGTACGGTTTATCCTGGCGACGACGTTGAAGCCGCAATATGTCACACGTTTGCGAGAGCTTCCCCTCCCCCCTCCACCAAAGCGCGGGGCGCGGTTTGGATCCCGGTCGCCGCTCTCGTAAATGCACCTGGCTTTGTGAGCGCGCAGGGGTCGCATGCGGCTTGATTTGTGGGTTTAACACCCCGACTGCCACCATCACCAACCCTGAAGCGCACGATTTCTCGATCACTGCGACGTTGACCGTTCCCAACGACCCGTCAAACAGGTCAAAACATCGTCAACACAGCGACAGACCCACCACCTCGGCTCGCCAGCCTGTTTCGAAGCCGGCCGCATCTTGCGCTCCGGTCCAACGGCGCCGGCCCCGAAATAG
This sequence comes from Pollicipes pollicipes, assembly GCF_011947565.3. Taxonomy (NCBI): domain Eukaryota; kingdom Metazoa; phylum Arthropoda; class Thecostraca; order Pollicipedomorpha; family Pollicipedidae; genus Pollicipes; species Pollicipes pollicipes. The sequence continues at coordinate 2,002,485 of NW_023595962.1, forward strand.
TGGGGGCGCCATTCCGCCGCTATTGAGCCGGGCGGCCAAAATACGCGGCGATCAGGCGCCCGGCTCGGGGACTTACCGAGACTCGCGTGAAAACGACTTGGGGTGCGAGGGCCGAGACAGCGCGCGCCGCCCTACTGCAACAACGGAAAGAGCGTCAGCGGGGCGGCGGTCAGCAGTGTCACGACGAGGGCCAGGGGCAGAAGGTTCACGACGAGGGCAGAGGCAAGAGGTCACGACGACGGGCAGGGGCAGAGGTCACGACGAGGGCAGGGGGCAGAGGTCACGACGAGGGCAGCGGCAGAGGTCACGACGAGGGCAGGGGGCAAGAGGTCACGACGGAGGGCGCCGGCAGAGGTGTCACACGAGGGCAGGAGGGTGGCAGAGGTCATGATAGGCATGGGGTCAGGGCGCTGTCACGCATCGGGTGTGCAGATCAGAGGTCCACGGTCGGCAAGAGTCGGTGTGGCGAGGTCAGAGGCCACGGCGAGGTCAGAGATCGGCGGGTCAGGGGTCGTGACCCGCTTGGGGTCAGGGATGTTATCAGGCGTCATGCGTCGTGGTTGTGGTGTTACACTCAGCGCAGGGGAAACAAACTTGAGCGAAGAAAAACCAGCGAAAAGAACCTGGCGAGAGATGGAGGCGATAAGAGGCCGACTTCTGCGTCACTCTGAGACAGCCGGTCAGCGACGCCTGCTAAACATGGAGGGAGTCGGCCAACAAATCATCCCCGGACCGCCGGCCATCGCCATCAACGAGGAGTCCAGATCGTTAAACGCCACTCGGTTGACCGTAGGACCATTGTTTGGTTCACTTAGCTCAGCAATTTTAAAAAGGCGGAGACGAATAACAGGGGTTTAAGTGATAGAAACACACCATCAACTCACGTACTCAAAGCCAATTAGACCAAATGCGTCGTACGCAACGTGAGGTTAAGCTCAGATTATTGGCATGATTTGGCACCTTTTTTCGAATGGGTCAAATTCATGATCAGACTAGCTAGAAACTGTCAGCTTCCGTTGGCAACTTTGATTGCTTTAACGAGAGCCAATACTTAATGGCACCCAAAAGGCGTAATAAATTTTGCATCCAAACGACCTAAGCCCAAACATGCTTGCTGCCTCGGCCCATATAGGCTGGAACCCCTTCCCAACCAAACAAGCCTGTTATTCACTTGACACTTTGTCCACGAATGCCACTTAACGCAAAATTCTGATGGACCCAGCCCTCCCATACACCACCTAGCCTTTGGTATAACGTCCGCCAGACACGCACATAGCACACGAACCTGGGACCGAAAAACGAAACAAAATCACAAGCGGCTAAGCAGGGAAGGCAGAGATAGAACGCTGTCCCCAATTCATAACCTCGATATTAATTGTCGTTTGGTTCCGCTTTTGACACGTAGTTCACAGTGGCCTTTGAAACATTTCATATTGCGTTGGTCACTGACATGTCGCGGCAGGGAGAGTAAACTGAATTATGAAGGAGGCCGCCGCCTCGCCACGTGTTTTCCACGTCTCCGGTTCCAAGCAAAGTGGCAAACACGCGTATGTCGCGATGGCCTTGTACTCTCGTGGGAAATTAGCTGCAGCGACCTACAAATGCCGACGGTGAGGTGCCTCCGGCGACAACGCGAAGCCGAACGACACAGCGCGGCAGAAGCAATGCGCGGGTAAACACGCCAGCGTTTTTGTAACACCCTTGAGCAGACAAGGCGGCAGCAAAACGTAACATTGCCTCCGTCCCGTTAAAGGAACACTTGGAGATGCCCTGTCATAATTTCTGCATTCTTAGTCCATCGTCTACTACATTCATGTCATTTATATGATAGCTTCTTGCAACAAAGAACAGATTTGCATGTTGCTCCTTTTGGTATAGAAATGGAATAATCAAGGAAAACAAGGAGATAGACCGAGTATGTTTCTGCGCGCTCAGTAAGCCTTCTCCGGATCAGGATATCACCAGGTGTTAACCAAGCAAAGCGAGCGTTTTCCCACAACAGAACTTATGTATATATATATATACATATATATATATATATATATATATATATATATATACGTAAGATATTTGCACATGTATATCAAAACTACTCATCTCACCATACAAAAGGAAAAACACTGCTATCCACGTGTATCAGTGTAGCGTTGAAACTCTATGAGAAAGCCGCTAAGGCGGAATGGCCTCCATCACATGGAAAGTATTGGATCACAAAAGTAACACAAGTCACAAGGAAGCTGCCTTTATCGCGCTTCGTCCGGCGAGCTACGCGCAAACATGGACAGATGCGTGGCACGGCATGGAACGTTACGCTAACGAGCATAGCGCGCGTGACGTCATGGTTCGTCCAAGCGTGACGTCATGGCCCGTCCAAGCGTGACGATCACTGAGATCAGATCAGGAGCAGCGACTGCTGGACCGGATGGCCCACACGCCATCTTGCTGTCCTGCTTCATTCTAAACTTACCAGTTTATCTGCGTATCGGCTAACGGCTCAAGCGACATGAGTGCAGGGTGAGGGTTAAAGGGACAGGCCGTACGGAAAGTGTCTTTTCAGGTTATGCGTAAAAGGTTACAGTCCTTCAAGGTTTTCACTTGGCATCGCTCCTTTCAGTAGAGGTTCGCTCTTTACCTTGAAAAATTCTCCAAAATTTCGGACTTCGAGGTGAGTTGCGCATCAACGCTACTTTCAAATATGACAGTGTACATAGTACTTTCAAATATGACAGTGCATATAGCATTTTCCAATATGACAGTGTGTATAGTGTTTTCAAATACGACAGTGTGTATAGCGCTTTCAAATATGACAGTGTGTAAAATACTTTCCAATATGACAGCGTGTGTAGTACTTTTAACTATGAGAGTGTGTGTAGTGCTTTTCAATATGGCAGTGTGTGTAATACTTCCCAATATGACAGTGTGTGTAGGATTTTCAAATATGACAGTGTGTGTGGTACTTTCAAATATGACAATGTGTATAGTACTTTCAAATGTGACAGTGTGTGTAGTACTTTCCAATGTGACAGTGTGTGTGGTACTTTCAAATATGACCGTGTGTGCAGTACTTTTAACTATGAGAGTGTGTGTAGTGCTTTCAAATATGACCGTGCGCATAGTAGTGTGCTTGCGCGCTGCGGCGTTTCCACTGGACCGAAACCGCAAACAGTGCAACATTTCATCTGCAAATGATTAGCTATTGTTAGATCGTTTTCTTTGTGGAGTTAGGATTTTCAGCTCGTTCTTGAAAAACAATACTAGGACAATACAACAATAGGACAATGCAACAGTACTTTGTGGTAGGCCCAATCACGAGCTCAGTCTCACAAATAAAATCACTGATGCCCGGATTGCACGTCTTTGACTGAGAGTCGGCCCACATTTGGGTATAAACTATCGACTCTATTACATAACATGGTTATCAGCCATCTTAAATTCGCTTATTAACCCAAGACAAACCTCAAGCGGTGCTGAAAGGACCAGCCCAGGAAAGATGACATCACAGGGAAAAACGACACGGCGGGTCACAGACAAAGCGGGCAGTTTGCTCACGACGACACTGTCTGGGACGCGACACACACGGAGTTCCCTGCGCGGCGGTGGACACAAAACCCCGTCACGAGCGTGACAGCCCAGCTCACGTGCGTCCGCTGCCGGCGGTTGGGTTTTCCGGTCGGGCTTCTCCTGAGTCTTTTCGCCTTCCCAGCACTGTTCAGTGCAGAGAGACACTCAGAGAGTGACGTAGCTTTGAGCAGATATGGCGCCAAACCAACCGCACACTCAGCTCACAAAACATCACTGCTTGAAATGGAATATGAGCCCCGCAGTTGCAAAGACGTCAGACCTAAAGTGGTTGCCAAAAGCTGGTTGCCAAAAGTCAAACGCACCGGATGTCAAAACACGTTGGTATTAAAAGCCCAACGCACCGAACATTGAGCCATTGATCGGCACTAAAATGCCAAACGCACTGCACATCAAAACACCGCTCCGCCAGTTTTCAATTTCAGCCGATATCCACTGCCATCCCCGCCTCCTGAGGATGCCGAACAAGCGGTCGGTTTGCGCCACGCGCATCGTGCCCCGTCCACACGTACCGAACAATCACAGCGGACACCACGGGACAATCACGGCGGACACCACCGCACAATCACGGCGGATACTACCGGACAATCACAGCGGACACCACCGGACAATCACGGCGGACACCACCGCACAATCACGGCGGACACCACCGGACAATCACAGCGGACACCACCGGACAATCACAGCGGACACCACTGGACAATCGCGGCGGACACCACCGGACGATCGCTCACACACGGCAGGACATCCACACGCACATGGCCGGAGCTCCCCTTTGTCGGCGCGCGCGGGTGACAGCGCCATCAGCCGCGCGGCAGGCGCGCCCTCAGTGACGCCCCACCCACAGAGGAAGCGCCCGAGGCCGCCGCGCGACACGCGAGCCGTCCGCCCGCGCCACGCCGGCCGCAATCGCGCCACTTTGGCGGCGAGCGGCGCGGCGTCCGGCACGAGATCGCCGACTCGGCCCGGCGGACGGCCGCCACGCGTCACGACACAGCGCGATCACCGTCATCAGCGCACGGGATTGCATCCCGCCGACGACCGCGATCACGGTGATCACGCGGAGCCTCGCGCCAAATCGGTGGCGCGAGTGGGGCGCGCGCGGCGTTTTGGCGCGCCGGCCGCCCGCGGAAACGGGTCAGCGCGCGCGGTAAACACTGCGCGTGGCGCGACGCTGAAGCCCACGCCCAAAAAGACAAATGCGGCGCACCATCGCGCCGTAAGTGCCGTGATTCCGCGGCTGTAAATGCATGTGTCATGCATTCGGAAGGGAATCACGCGGTGGGTCGCCCCGGGCGCTTTTGATTGGCACCGGTCAATGAGATGCAATTCCGCGTGGGTAATCACATGCATCGTGCCGTTTCCCCACGTCCCGCGCCAAATTCGGTTCGGCCGTGCGATAATCTGGACTGCTGACAATGACTGCTTATCCCAGGCGTTTACGTTCGCAATCACAACCGCACCACGTCTCTGTAAAACCGGCGCGCCCGTGGCGTCCATCGCACCCGAGCCATCGGTGCAGGCGCCGCGTGCGAGCGCGATGAACGCGCTTCGTTCCACACTCCCGGCTCCAGCGTCGTCCAGCCTCAGCTGAGCGGCCACCTCGGTGACAGCCTATTGGGGCATTTGTCGTCTTGTATACTATATTTAAAAGAAATTTGTGTGAATATTATTATCGTCATTTTGGGGGCAACGGCATTCCATTTAATTAAATTTAAGGGGAGTTCAGTCACCCAACACCCCGCTAACGACATGGAGATGGTAGCCATTGGTTATGTCATTCCCCGGTGATGGATGAGCTTTAAATTACGGGCCTCCGTACATCATTGTGGTCGAACCGTAAGCGCCTTATGCGCTCTCTAGCAGAGCGTGAGTGATCCATTGGATCACACCGCTTACACCCATATCACGGCGAGCATTGAGCAAATGCACATCCATTGCATTATCAAATTAAATCACACGGACATTTTTCATACGAATCCATGTGGCAAACCATGCAATAGATATCAAGGAATATGCGATAGATTTACAATTTACTGAGTATGAAAACCAAATCGAGACTTAAGACGTGTAACAAACAAACCAGTATGACAGATTGCACTACTATTTTGAACATGATTCAGAACAATCATGTACAGTCCAAGACCATGCATGCTTTTAAAGCTTTGATAATCGAGCGAAATATCCCAGCGATCGATACACCAGCCTCAACTGATAAGCTTTTCAACGCCTTTCTGATCTGGTGACGTCACGTGGGAGACTGAGCGGGAGGCAAACTTTTGGTGCTAAAGTTGGTCATCCAGTTGAGCGTAACTATACCTGGCCAAATTAAAAATGCTCTCACACCCAGTCAATGATTTCCATGTTAGCTTTCAAACTTCAATCAAGCCCGGATAACTAAGGACCTCTCCAATGACAGATAAAGGCAGAACCATTAATTGACTTCAAAACACTTCTACAGACCGAGTGGTTTCGCTGCAATTAAAAGCCAAACCAACCATAACTGGGACCACTATGAAAACTGACCATCACATCTCAGTTATCGCTGAACTCCGTCCAAGCACTTTCAGCTCCCAACAAAACAAAGCGTCCGGCGAAAAGCCCGGAAAACAAGCTCGCGTGAGCAGCGTCAACAGCGTGCGAACGCGCCGTCTCGCTGTTATTGCGGCACCGCCCGGTCGACTCTGTTCGTTTCAGTGCCCCAATTTAGCGTGCAGCACCGGGGCGGAGTCGGACGATTCCACCGTCCACAGAGGCGACTGCTCGCAAATGGGGCGAGTGGCTGGTTGCACGTGATGCCACGTTTGAATCTGCACAAATCGTCTCCAACCAGCTCCGGGAGTCGCCGAGCAACGGAGGACGTTGCACGACTGCGTTGTGGCCCAGATCATGGCTGGTCCCGCTGACAGATGGCACAAACACACACAGCCCCCCCCCCCCCCGCCCCCTTCCCCCTCCCGCCTGCTCACGGGTGGCGCGGGTGCGAGCAGCGTGCAACGGATGATAGCCCCGGCAGGTGATTCAAAGAGCAGCCGACGAATGCGACTCGGTGAGAGGAGGCTCAACCCGTCCGGACGTGGCGTGATAGCGTGCACGATAAGAGCTCTGAATGCCTGCGAGAGGGTCTTGTTAGCCCTCGCCTCATAATTAGTACTCCTGCCACCAGTTTGGGTTCAAAATCACCAGCACACCCAACCCCAAAACGGTGTATTGGATGAAACCTGATGCTTATCTCCAGGAAGATCCAAGCATGAGTGCAAAGCAGGAGCCCCAGCTTAAGCCAGCATTCAGCGGTTCGCTGTCAGTTCTTCGGGATGCTCCCGTATGCTCCCATCCGCTGAACGCCTTGTGTTATTGGCTCGGTGACAGCAGGGCTTTTTAGAATGTGCCGCATTTGTGTGGGCGTTAATAATGTGTTGTGTTTATAATGCGTTGCATTTATCACTCAGCATTCAACACAGTGCTCACTCATGCGGTTTCACCGCTCCAACGAAGCCAATCTAATCCAACCCAATCGAAGCCAATCCACCAATCGGAGAAAGCTGAACACGGCATGAACTAACACACAAACACGCCATAGCCTCACAACACCACCGGTACTTCACACCCCGCACAGTTCCGTCCCCAAGAGCTCCGCGGGAGCCGCACGTGCCCCAACGGAGCCACGTGAGCTCCCGCCGTCCCACTCCGAGCTCGGGGTCGTGGTCACGGGCTGTCGCGGCGCCCGTGCGTGTGCGTTCGGGTCGCCTTGGAGACGGGTTGGCTGGGCGGGCGTGTGATCCATACAGCGGTCAGGGACGGCCGTAAAGGCGTGGTGCCCCACGGCTTTACGGTTGGGTCTTGGTCGGGCTCTGGGTCTGCGGATAGCTCAGACTGACCGGTCGGGGAAGTCAGAACTCGCGGGTTCTGATCATCCAGATTTTCGGGTTTGTAGATATACAAAACATCTTGTTTACAGAGGCTACATTCGTTGATTTCGAGACTCTGAAGTAACCGGTTGGACGTCTGAGTAAGGAAAATATCGACGCTCGGATCTGGGAAGTCCGAACTTAAATTTAGGGAATCCAGACTCTCGAACCTGGAATGAGGTTCGAGAGAAACAGAAAATACGACCATGGGCCCTGCACACATTTCCCCAGCCAATAAGCGAAGCCTGAGCGCTGAACTACCCAATCTGTTTACAGAGTACACATTCGTGCAGTTTCAAAGTCTGGCCTTACCAGTCTGGAGAGTACGGACAGCCCCTCCCCCTCGCCAATGCAGAGTCCAGCCTCACCCGTTTTGAGAAGGGGCTCGAGAAGGGATTCCATAGCCGGGAGGGCTCAACAGGTTGTTTTGACGAGCAACTATGTTCAGACTTGGTGTTTGCGCGTTGGGTGCGTGACTATGCTTCTTTCCTGTTTTCCTCTGTTCGCTGGCTGAACAAAGGGATTATGCGGGACAGTTATCGGGGGTTTAGCACCCTGCAGCATCGCATTCGTGCATCAACCCGTTAATTTAGGCTGCAATGACGTTCACGTGCACCAGAAACAGAAAATACGACCATGGACCCTGCGCACATTTCCCCAGCCAATAAGCGAAGCCTGAGCGCTGAACTACCCAGCTGTCTCCGATGGCTTAAGTTACGCGCCTGAAGTCCAGCCACCTGATGTGTCCCTTGAGTACGCGGGACGCACCATCCGTTTGCACCAACCGCTGGTCGTCAGCAAATGCGAAGTCCGGACCCCAAATAAGCGCAGTAAAACACGCCGTGGTGAGTGGGAGCGTTGCGGCGTAGACTGGCGCGTTCCTCGCCTTCTCCTCTGTCATGAGCCTGCGGTGCGTTGTTTGGTCAGGGGGACCGAGACAGTCGTTTGAAGATTATTCGGTGCAGTTCACAGGCCAGCCCTTCTCAAGACCTGCCCGCGAAATTGTGCAGAATATTCCGTGCGCTGTTTCCAGGTCATCCAGGCATGAATGACGCCATAAAAAGGCCCTCAAATGCTGCCACCCCATTGGCCATGCGGCGTTTAAGGCCAAGACAAATATAATCGTCAAGTTATTTGTGTCTGGCTACGTGAGCCTTGCTTGTGGAATCAAGGGGCTTCATTGGCTCTCAACCATTGTTATGCATCCAGAACAAGCTTTAAACAGGGATCACGTTTCGTACCACATAGTGCAGCAAGTTGGACAGTGGCACTGGCTGCTTAGGACGTGAGACTTGCCATCAAATAACTAGGCGTCATATCCGAGAATGTGAATAACAGCGTCATAACCGAGCATGTGAATGTAAGTAAATCACATAAAATCACAGGTCAATATGCGAACATACCACGAGAAAGGAAAAACCCCTGCACGCCGTTTTATTTGGATTTTTGAAACGCCGCACCCATTACCACACCACCTCTCGAGAGGTTGAAGTACTACAAGTGACCTTGCCCATCCACCACGGGGGCAATTTCCCACGGCCAATAAGGTAGCCCCTGTGACGTCATACAGACGTTCCATCAAACAGGCAAACGATGACGTATTTAGAAGCATGTTTATGAAATAGTGAAATTTTGCTGTCTTTTGTACTTGTACACCAATGATGCCGTCCAAAGGCAAAGGCCCATATGTTTATTTTTATCCAGTTTGAGTTTTTATTGGTCACTTGACTTGGCTTCTCAACCTGAATTTGGTTATGTAAATCATTAGCCAAAGTTTACACAAACGTTTAGCCTTTTTAGGTAACAGTTTGTGAAAATTTCAAACAAATGCTTTAAATAACTCACTTCATATGAGAGGTGGATAAAAAAAAACGCAAAATGGTAAAATATAAACAAATGGGATTACCTTTGGACGGCAGAAAAGTAACGAGTGAGCCAATTCCATCATATTTAATTCCTCAACACCTTCAAATGTGGAACACTGCCTCCAAGTGTCGAACCTACAACCTTGTCACCGCGGGTCGACCGGTCCGGCTTATAAGTTCCCCAAACCGAGTCCATCTGCACTAATCCACAGCGACGTCGCAGAACAGAGGGTGAACACGTGTCCCTGGTCCGGTCCCGGGGGAGAACCCTCCGTGCCGCGAATACCAGCCTCCGTGGCCCCAACGGCTTAGGGGAATTGCGGGTCAGAGGTCAGCGCGAGAGTTCGCGGAAGGGAGGGAAGGGGCGCGCAGGCGGCGGAGCGCTCGCTAACCAGGCATGACTCCCGCAGTCATCAGGGACAATCAGGACAGAGCGCTAACGGGGTCGGGCCGATAAGGACAGGGCGCTGACGGAATCGGGCCAATCAGGACAGAGCGCTAACGGAGTCGGACCAATCAAAACAGAGCGCTGACGGAGTCGGGCCAATCAAAACAGAGCGCTGACGGAGTCGGACCAATCAAAACAGAGCGCTGACGGAGTCGGGCCAATCAAAACAGAGCGCTGACGGAGTCGGGCCAATCAAAACAGGGCGCTGACGGAGTCGGGCCAATCAGGGCAGCGAGCTCGCGGAGTCGTGTTTGTAATGCTGCGCTGCTGTCATCGATTGTTCCGAGAAGTCCTCTCGCACCCACATACCTGGTAAATTGCGTCGATTCACGTCCAAAGACACGGTCATACCCCTTTTGCATCCCGCTTGCGACTAAAGCGACACTCAGACTACAAAGCACATTAAAGACATATATAAGCAAGCGGAAGCCGACAACAGTGACACATGCCATACCAATTCCATGCTGCGAACGATGTCATCCACGAACTGAAACGAAGAGCTGGGTCACTCGCGTTCAGTTCGAACAGATGTACTTTGCTCGCTTTTGGTGAGGCTCGGCATCTACTGCAGCTGTGTAGCCGGAGCACAGCATGACAACCGGCCAGTAGGGCTGTATGACATACAGCATCATAACAGATCCGTCAAACTTCCGGTCGTTCACTGTGATGAACTCCGGTTGTGCGACATAGCCGTCACATTTATGCCCGGTGCCTTTGAGACTTAACGTCTTCGTGGCACTTGGGAATGTGTACACGCACTCTCAAGCTCAACAGCAATGCTGTCCCGCGGGCTCCGTATCCATCCCAGCGCTCAACGCGGGTATTTCGGGTCATACACCCTGCCCCCATCCAGAGGCTGTAAAGCGGTGACAGGAACAGCTGGGACTCGTCGCGTTAGCCTGTTCCCAGGGACTAACCGCGGCAGCGTTTGACCTTTCGCAACCGACATGACACCATTAACACACAGGCATCCAACGGCCGATGGCCGCGATTACGCCCGTGCCGACAGGCATTTAGCATAAATAATGCAGGAATGTAAAGAGACCGGAAGTCATGCTTTCCGGCCCCGATTCGAACCCATGTGAGATATACAACACCGGACATGATAGCACGCGCTTCGAACACTGCGTTCGGATGTCTGCCATGCAGACGCTGATGGAATTTGTGTCGAATTTTGGCCAGCCGGTGTGGTAATCTTTTCGGGTTGTTATTTGTAAAAAATCAGCAATTGTAATGTGCTATGCACTTGTGTTTGTGTGCGTTCTTTCTGGAGCATGTTGAAAAGCATGTAAGTAAATAGATGAAACAGAAGAAAAATATTGTTCAACATACTGAGAATATTCGATGTTTCCAGGCAGTGCTCACGAACACGAGTTCCCACCATGCCTGAACACGAGGGGGCTGAAGTCCTCGCCTGCTCATATCAAGGTGAGTACTCAACCAGACGGGATGGGTACTCATCGATGGCGTTTTTCGGCAAGCACTGATCTTCCGGGTCATATCAGAGAAGCCGTATGTCAAAGCTGACCCCACACAAATGTGCTCACCTCACCTCACCTCACCTCACCTCACCTCACCTCACCTCACCTCACCACACCACACCATTGCTGCGTGGTTTATGGATGACGATTCTACTGGTCAATGGCTTATCGATAAATTAAAACTGGAGTCATCGCTGACAAGAGACTGAAAATACAGGCCACGCCAACTATTCCATGAAAAGTCGATCACATGATATCGGTGCATTATCGCTCACAGAAAACGTGCAAGTCACATGGCCTAGCGGCGTATAGAATAGAGGCAGGCGATGACCAGTTAGAAAGCCACGAACCGTGACCAGGGATTCGCATTGTGACCGGATTGCGGCATTGATGTCCGCAAGTGATAATCACAAAAGCACCTCGCTCATTGTGGTGTAATGGATATCGTCAGGTCATCCCTGGTCATCCCACGCCATCCCAAGGTGATACAAGGTCATCCCTGCACCGATGTCCGACAGCGACTGGCCAGATTTTCCACTTATGGAATACGCAATAGATACATGCGTGCGAAAGCGTTAATAATGTATTTAGTCGATAATCATGCGCATGAGATGGGTCGAAACAACTCATATAGTCGACAATAATGCGTACATAAGTCAATGATAATACAAGGCTGTATGTTTTTTCCAGCAACGCTATTAAGGCGCCATTAGACTTGTGGAACATGCGTGCTTGACGATCCTTTTAAATATGGTATCCGTTTATGAACAACAACGTTTTTAGTTGCGTAGATCTGTTGACATTGTTTGCGTTAGCTGCCTTTTGTTGCCGAGATACGTATTCCTTATCAAACCCTGCCTCACCTGCGTTTAACACTTTAAGTATATTTTCCCCAACAGAGCAGAACGGCATTGATGTACAACACGGACGAAGTTACCAACTGGCAAATCATAATTACTCGTTCGGAACACGAATGGCCGCGCCATTTGACATCCAGCTGACACTAAAGTGCTGAATTACACGGAAGTGATTCCGCCCACATGAAAGTTGAGCCTAGATAAGAAATTCATGGGCCGCAATATGCCATCTAAACATTCCAGGATTTTTAGGACGCAATTTCATAAATAGCTCTAAGCGAACATCAATAGCTGCCCAATCCAAAGCACATCGAACCGCACACAAAGGCGTATAACTCAGCTTAAAATGATTGATGACAGCGGCCCCAGCCCCGGATGGATGGTTTATGGTTCGTTAAGGCTCAGACGCATTGCGTTTTAAACAACGCCCAGCGGCGCCGAAAGCGTGGGTGAAAGTGGTTCTCACACAGTGTCATGTATTCCGGAAGCATCGAGTCGGTGGATTGGGAACCATGCAACATTTAGGACGATCAGAAAAACTACCAACGAAGCGTGGTAAAAAAGGAACTAAATGGAGCAGCAACGATTCGGTAGAATTACAGGCGTGGTCTATCACAACCGCGGAGAATGCGATGCCAGGATTTTCATAAGAAGTTCAAAAATCTAAAAGTCAGGTGAGCATGCACTCACCGCATCTTCGAAGACGCATTCGCTTTTCTTTACACGAAAAAATGCCACTAGCTGGAATGCCACTGTGATTTTTGCATTATTGAATTTGGACTTGCAGTTTAGTTTAGTTTGTAGTCTTATTTGCGTGTATGATCAGCAACCAACATCGCCATCACGTTACAATATACTAAATCAGAGCGCCGAATCATGTCAAAACTTGGAACGGAATCGTACAGAGCAGCTCAAGATGCAAACACATATCACTTAACTTACATAGCGTGTATTCCAATTAAGTCACTGAGTGGTGGAGAAGGCCACAAACCATTGACCGCCCAACCAAAAATATGTCATGTTAGTGATATAGGATAGATACGTTCCACGTTTCAAAGCGCCAGTGACCGCCGACTTGAGCACCGACGCAACCAGCTGCGATGAGCCATGTGAAGGACTCCCTATTCTAGCCATGCATTAGACGGGTATTGGAAGAAGTGGTGGGATAGAAGTAGACGGCTAGCTAACTGATGGACCCCATAATGATGGCTACGTAACAGTTGGGCCAATATCAGTCATTTGATCACACAAAGTAGTTGGTGGAATTTCGGTTCAGGCTGTAGCCGCAAGAGAGGACACCTGGTGGGGTTGAACGGCGTGGCAGAACATTAAGGGACTGTATAACGGTACCGCTGCGTAACGACATTGCTGCGTAATGGCATTGTTGTGTAATGGCATTGCCGCATAATGGCATTCCTGCGTAACGCGTTGCGGCAAGACTGCCAGCAGTCACAATGCAAGCGTAGCTGAAGCAGTTTTCTAGCATTTATAGTGAAAAATGATCGCTGAAAAACATGGCAACACTGAAAAGATAAACGATGCATTACGAATGAAAAACTAGATGATGTGTTGGAAAATTGAGAAGTGGTAACATGGAAACAACAAAACAAACGTGTAACGCTGGTTGGAAACGGAAGCGACGCTCGTCCCGGCGCCAAAGTCACACTGTCGGCACCGGCGCTGCTGAACTGACCTGCTTCGCCTCGCGTTCCGCCAGCGATGACCTGCCGGGCAGGTAGTCCTCGATGCGACCCGGCTGGTTACGGTACAGCGGGCCGACGCGGCGCTGACGTCACGCCGAAGCTGTAACCACATGAGCCCCGCTGGTTACTGGGAGGCCGCAACGGCTAGTTACTGAGGGAGATGCTTCGGCTGGTTACCGGGGAAACCGCAACGACTGGTTACAGGGGAAGCCGCAACGGCTGGTTACTGGGGAAGTTAGATGCTGAAACCAGTAAAACACATCTGGTTCCACCGCAAATGACGACCTGGCTGGTTCCAGCACAAAGGATTGTGTCACTGGTTCCAGTACAAGGGATGGTGACACTGGTTCCAATACAAAGGCCGGTGTCACTGGTTCCAGCACAAGGGATGGTGTCACTGGTTCCAGTACATATGATGGTTTTACGCTTCGCCGTAAACGGAACACACATATGCTGCGTTAACTGAGCAGGGATATTGATGATGATGATGGTATAAGGTCGCGGCCGCCAACCGCCACTGTTCATATGACGTCACGGTTCTGGACCCACAGAAGTGCGGCTGGTTATCGACAGAGACGACGATACGGCCAGTTAAATGCACTGCCAGTCATATGTAAAGGAGATGAACTGGAGGCGCACAAACTGTGGAAGCGATCCGGACGGTAGTCTCTTCATCAGAACTTCGCCAAAGACCGCGAGCTCAGGTGACTATTACATGTATCGGTGCACGACACGGCGCGACGAGATTTGGGCCCAACTGTAATTCAGTCAACCGGATGTGAGGGTAGTGTCCGGGTTCTGCACACGGATGGTTCCCTTTCACCCACAGTGGGTTTAAGACGCACAACATTTCATGTTGCTCACATGGGCAAACTCCCGACATGCCAGCCCTCCCCGTCACTCGCTCAGCGTAACCAACGCTAGAGCACGTTGTATGGGCACTCGGAACCAGGCGGCAAAGGAAGAAAGAAACAAACGCTCACTGCTAGTGCGACGTCTCTTTTTTAAATGAAAAGACATAAAACTTGACACGGATAACCTGGCACGAAATGTTATGCAATCATGCAATGATCATGTCACTAAAATATGTTCGACCCTTGCGGTATAACATAATTATAAAGTAACCCACTCAAGCAGCCCCAGACCTTCAGCGGGGTACATCAATCTCCTTAAAATGATCCATAAAACCATCTAAAACTGAAAATTCAAGGAAACCCTGAGTCAACCTCAGGTCAAACCCTGAGTCAAACCTGAGTCACAAAGTGCCGTGGGAACTGGACGAGGGTGGTACGCAGGTTTTACAGCAGGGAGGGGCACCACTACAAAAACTGTCATTGAAAACTGAGTTAAGCGCGCCACAGGCACGCGAGATTTTTTGCACGTCGTCAAACAGCGTAACGTGTTTGTGATATTCTCATTTTACGTGTCCATCTAAAATAAGTTTGAACTCCCAATATTGAGTGATGTACGTAATCCACTCCCGCCTTAAATAATCACGTCATGCATGCCGTAAAGTCAGTAAGGGAGGGGCACGAGCGTCCGGCATGAAGGTGCGTCGCTGCCTGCATATCTACAGAAGACAACGTGCCCACGGCTGCTCCAAATTCCGCCGTACCACATTCCATCGCGTTCACTTCTTACCTCTGAGAGATTGGAAGACACCGGCTGCGGGGAACCCAGCCCGCCTGACAGCCAGCACAGACCGCTCACCAGCACGGCGGCCAGCACAGACCGCTCACAAGCACGGCGGCCAGCACAGACCGTTCACCAGCACGGCGGCCAGCACAGACCGTTCACCAGCACAGCGGCCAGCACAGACCGCTCACCAGCACGGCGGCCAGCACAGACCGTTCACCAGCACGGCGGCCGCCAAGCTGCCGGCGGCGGCGCGGCGCCATGTCTGTCCGTACGGGCCAGTGTTTCTGTCCCCACTGGACACGTGCCGTGGCTGTCCTGCCTCCGAACGCCCACACTTCACCATCGATTGCCGCCGGCGACTCGGTCAATAGTACATGACACCGGGGCCTCCAGCTGGTCGGGGTGCGCTGGAAATGGCGCCCGAGGGTTCAAGGGGTCACCGGGGTCAGCCGGGGAAGAGTGGGGTCACGGGGAGTTGCGTGAAGGTCAAGGACGGAGCCAGCCGTGACGTACGGTGGCGGTTTGACGCTCGTGATTTGTGATCAGCTGGGGTCTGGTTTGCGTGAGGCAATGCTCACCAACGAATCGAGTGCTCAGAAACCGTGTACAGTGATACTAATGTGCGAATTGAGTACTCAGAAACCGTGTGCAGCGATAATAATTTGCGAATTGAGTACTCAGAAACCGTGTGCCACGATAATAATTTCCCGAAGAGCAGAGGCCTAGTTTCGCAACATGAGTTGGGGGGTCCTGAGTAGTGAACAATCATAAAGCATTCCTCCAAAATGCGTCAACAAACGGGTTTCACCCCTGCTTTGGTCCACTTTCTTCTTAGAGTTTGGGGGGTTGGAGTAAAACACAGAGGTGATGGAGTCTTCCCCAACCTAATATAAAACCACACCCCTGCCCTAGACAAACTGAGTTCTTATTCGACAATGATCACCCAATCGTTTTTAATCATCTTGCGTGACAGCCAGCGGGGACAGTTTGTTGGTTCCGCTGGATTTGTTAACTCGTTGTTTTCGTTCAGAACTATTGTCATCGCGTTTGGTCGCGTTAACGGGAAATGACAACGACGACAGGCTATTAAATCCGTGCCAACCCTTCATAAACACGTGAGCGACAAGGCCTGCAGCATGCAATCAAGACGTAGACCCATTCACCAATATGGGCCTATTACGGTATACTACTACACACTACTACACTCTTGGTAGAATATAGGTCTACTACGGGCTTTCCACCAAGATTGTAGTTTTTGTGCGTAAAATGATCAAGGCAGTCGAAGCGCTTCTAAGCCTAAATATAATCATCATCGGGCGTAGTTTTCTACTGAGTCAGTGACTCCAGCCCTCCTTTCCCAACTTTGAGAAAAAGATGAGTCAAGTTCGGGAAAGCACGCTTGTTGTGTATTTTAGAAGCACGTCTAGCAATTCCCCGTGTCCCCCCCCCCCCCAGTTTAATTTACGAAACTACCATCCAGCCTACCACAGACCCATTCAGACCATAACGGCCCATCTACTCACTCCGCGTCCGGCTGGTCCCTGCCGCCGAAGGCCGCGCGCCGGCCCGTGTCCGAGGCGTACCCCGCCTCCGGCTCGCTCGCGTATCCACCGCCCTGGTAGTTGTACCGACCTGTCGGCGGGTCAGGGTCATCAGCGGCGGCCAGCGGCGCCCGGCGCAGCCGGCGGCCGGCGGCGGCTCTCTCGGAACGTTTGGTCAATACGGCTCGGTCCAGTTTCGGCGGGCGCAAAGCCGACGCGGTACAGTCGTCTGCTGAATAGGTGGCGGCAGTTCGCACGTGATCGTGTCGAACGGTTCCGAAGTGTCCTGAGGCCGGACCGCCCACTCAAGTAATGGGTTCAGGCGTCAGCCCTCCCCCCTCCCCTCCTCACCCACCCCAGTCCAGCCCAGCCCAGTCGGGTGTTTTGTCGGGGGTGGGGTCGGCGCTGAACGGCGCTAGCCCCTCCCCCTTCGCATTATGACGAATCGATGACGACAGGAAGCTCGCCAGGGACCGGGCGTCCGGTCACGTGATCAAAACAAGCCGGCTGGGTCGCTCCAGTCCACAGGTCATCGCAGTCCACTACAGTGTATACACTACATCGCAGTCCACTGCAAGTGAAATCACGCTGTCGGAGCGGGATCTACCCCGGAGGTGGTGCGATTGGTTCCCTTCTGGCTCGGCCAGCTTGCCGATTGGCGTCAGCTTGGACTGTGCAGGGTTTCGGCCCAGTCCATTGCGGGTCAATTTGAGGTTGGTTCGGAGATCATTAATACACCGATCTCACGTGTGGAAGCTGGGACGCTGGAAGTTTCGGCTCTGCTTCCTCGACCAGCGTTTGTACTTCATGCGCCTCATTACCCGGGCCGTCAGTTGACGCGTCAAGCCTCATTACCTTGATGCTTTCATCGTCAACGTCAGGCCCCAGCGCATTGATGCGTTCAGTTCGTGAGCCCGACTCCCCGTGGGTTCGTGAGCCCGACTCCCCGTGGGTCCGTGAGCCCGACTCCCCGTGGGTCCGTGAGCCCGACTCCCCGTGGGTCCGTGAGCCCGTTAATCAGGCACCCAAGAGCTCACGACTATGGGTGATAAAAGAGTACCTTGAGAACTTCACTCGCCCATGCGTTGGGCTATTTCGTTGGTAAATTTAGTTTGTGAACCGCAGCTGGGTTCAACTGCTGCGATCCAGTTCGCAGTCGGCGTTATATATGACCCTTAAATACGTAACCTTGTTGAGTTCGAACGGCCCACTACGGGATAAATCGATCAGCGGACCCGGCGCCGTCCCGTGATGGCTCGCACTTCTGCGGAGCATCGGGGTCCGTCGCCAGGTCAGTGCCCTCTCGCCGAGGTCGCGACCCCATCTCCGCGGAGTGGTGCCCAGCCTCTGTGCCGCCCAGCGCCGCCACGTGGCACGTGCCGGAGCACTTATGACGTTACTAAGCGACAATCGTAGCGGTCGGCTGTAACCGTGTCATGCCGCCGATTCCATTACGCCTGGTCGGAGATTTGGTGCAGTTCGACCCTGCCGCGAGCGGTGGCCATTACTCGACGTCACAAGCGTGCGTGCTTGTGACTAGTCTTCCCAAAATACGCGTAGAAGCTGTCGAGTCTCAGCGAAGTGCATGCAGATAAATGGGTGCGTTCCCAAAGCTGGTCTGGCTTCTCAAAACACTGGCGGATGTTCTAGCACCACACTCGGTGGATCTAGCCGTCTGCACTGCGGCACGTGACGCTCGTGTGCGCGATACCAGCTGTTACGTGACACTCTGGTCTCTTCGTGACATTCTCACAGTCCAGCTTCTCTCAACAGGTCTTTGAAAGCACACAAGTCGGTGTCCACAATAAACATCCCGTGTTCGAAACAATACTTTTTACGCACCACACAGCTGGCTATTTATTTCTCACAGCGGAGTCAAGTCTGTCCGCACCGCACTGCAGTACGTCCGTGTCATACAGCAGCCAGTCAGTGTCACACAGGAGTCTGTCCGCGCCACACAGCAATCTGTCCGCGCCATTCCATAGTCTGTCCGCGCCACATAGCAGTCTGTCCGCGCCACATAGCAGTCTGTCCGCGCCATTCCACAGTCTGTCCGCGCCATTCCACAGCCTGTCCGTGCCACACAGCAGTCTGTCCGCGCCACACAGCAGCCGCTCCTGTCCGGGGCGCGCCTGCTGCCGAGCACTTCCTGCGTGGCCGCGCCACTGACCTGCTGGGCGGGGAGGGGAGGACGGCAGGCGGGCCGGGCACGTCCGGTCCGGGCGACACCCCGGCTACCACTGCCCGTCAGACCGGCGCGGCCCGCTCCGCCGTCCTGGCGCACAGGCGGCGCCACGCGGCCGCCAGAGGTCTGTGGCGGAGGTGCGTGACGATGTGAAGGCGGAGGAGGAGGGAAATTAGAAGGTTATGGGGTGAGGGTAGAAGCGTGAACTTGAAATGGGGAGGACTCCTCAGAAAACGGTGGTTTGGTGATGTCATTTTAGTGCTCTCCGAAATATCGACCATATTGCTGTGCGCCCCCCCCCCCCCCCTATTACCCATCCCAGTCTTGGAATTGTATAAAACTCCTACGCGCGGGTACAATATGAGCTAGTTGTTATGGAGGAGAATGGGAGAACTGCCGCCATAAGAGACAGCAATGATAACAAAATAATGGTGTCTCTGCGTGCGTGCCTAAATTACGGGACTGCTTATGCAACTCAGCGACTCTGCGCTGCAGGGAATCATTGTCCGCCAAAAGTTTTCAAAAAGTTGTTCAAACGTCTGTGAAAGGATTTCAACGTACATATAGTACGTACGTACATATCGACAGTATCCATAGCCTTATTCCTCGTAGAATAACTAAGAGAATGGAGAGGTATATGTGATATTGTGGCTACATGCTCTTATGAAACAAATGCTAGTTGCAACGTCGGAAGTAATTTACTACTGTCGATGTAAAAGTTGGACAAACATCGGGAGTTCAAGCCATCCGAAGAGGCAGTAAATACCATCCATGCAATGTTATCAGTGATGTTATCAGAACATTTGATGTCAAGGTCACTAGACCCTATGGGTGTCCCCGCCCACGCACCCTCTACTCATTTCGCACCTGAGCGAGCACCGGTAGGAGCTAATTCTCGCCCCTTGCCATCCGCCTGACCCCCCAGGACACCTGGCCGCGTCCTTCAGCGCCGTTCTGTTGCGTCGGTTAGGGGAGGGGAGCGACAGCTCAGGATTTCAGGGCGATGGAGATATGGCGGGCACATGTCGCAGCTGTTGACAGAAGAAGGAGGAGGGAAGAGGAGGAGGAGGAGAAGGAGGAGGGGGAGGATGATGAGGAGGACCAGGAGGAGGAGGAGGTAGATGAGGCAGAGGAGGAGGGAGGAGGAGGAGGAGGGGGAGGAGGATGAGGAGGACCAGGAGGAGGAGGAGGAAGATGAGGCAGAGGAGGAAGGAGGAGGGGGATGAGAAAGAGGAGAAGGAGAGGAAGAGGAGGAGGAAGGGGAGGAGGAGGAGGAGGAGGAGGAGGAGGAGGAGGAGGAGGAGGAGGAGGAGGAGGAGGAGGAGGAGGAGGAGGATTATCAGGAGAAACAGGAAGAGGGGGAGGAGGAGGAGGAGGAGGAGGAGGAGGAGGAGGATTATCAGGAGAAACAGGAAGAGGGGGAGGAGGAGGAGGAGGAGGAGGAATATCAGGAGGAGCAGGAAGAGGGGGGGAGGAGGAGGAGGAGGAGGGGGGAGCGAGATTCATCGCGGGGACATAAGCGGTGACAGCCGCGGCGGGTACAACCTCCTGCCCTGCCGTCCGTGGCGCTCCAGCACGTCTAGCATCCCACCCAGCCGCAGCGCGCGGCGGGCAGCGCCAGCTCGCGCCGCGTCTATCAGGCGACGGCGTCAGCCCGTGAGTGGTGAGCCGCTGGTGGACGGCCAGCAAGACCAGCTGGAGCCGGCTTAACCCGCACCACGCACCAGGGCGAGGCGAACCGTCCGCACCGAACACCGGATGGGGCTGAGCAACCAGCACCCGTCCATCGCTTGGAGGTGAGGATGCGGCGCTGGCTGACGTGAGGGACGCTGCGAAAGGGCTTTGGCTTCGGCGGAAGCGCCGGAAACTCGTAGTAAAGAAGACAGACGGACATCCCCAAGGCTCCGCGCAGGCTGAATGAGGCGTCGTAAGGCCGCCATATGACACGTGAGTGACACGTGTTACGTGACCCTAACTTACTGTGCAGCAGCACAGCAAGTTTAAGGCCCAGATAAAGGCCCAGATAACATAAACGCGAGTTTAGAGCGACTCCTCCTGGGGCTGGCCACGCATGACTTTAATGTTACCCGACAGAATCCATTGGCTGTCCATTGGTCTGGACAAGAGCTGACTTGACGGCAATGCCATCATTCTTGACACAGCCGGCTAAGCAATGGCGTGTCAACTTAAAAGATGACAGATAGGATGCTCGGGAAGCTGTGAAACTTTCGGAACCGGAGATGAATGTTGAAAGGCGTGGATCATTGACATGTCGCATTCCTTGAACGGGTAATGCAAACTTGAAAGGCGCTTAAAAAGGAAATTGGTGGCCTGAAACTGATTCTTCTACGAACACCCTCAAAACAGTTGTCCTACGGCTGCCCGCCATGCCAGCACGTGCCTTCCCTGACGTCAGACTTGCCCAAAGCTGTCTTATCTGGGCGTTGTTCACGTCCGTGAGACCGACTGACGAACGCTCATCTGTCAGGTCAGACTTGGGTCATAGGTCACTCTGTTAGGTCAGACTCGGGTCACGGATCATTTTTCGGGTCAACGTCGCTCTGGGTCCGGTCGTTGTTATCGTCGTCAGTCTCGTTAGACTGCGTGGTGGGACAATCATTAGCATGATATGATCAAAACACATACAAATTACCAAGCGAAACGCTAAATGGAAGTGACGGGCGACAAAAACGCGCGTGAACAGGTCGCTGATCGGTGCTGGTGGTCCCAAAAAGCGTGACAGCGTCCAATCATGAGTCATCACGAGAACAGACACATCAGAGCACACGCTCGGCTCCTCCAAGCCGTGCCAAAAGCTCAAACGACGCGGAGCCAGTCGCGCCCTTCACCATCCCTGGCAGAGCGCACCAGAGCAGCGCCGGCGCCGGCGGGCGCGCGGGGGCGCGGCGATTGTCGTACCAACCAAGTCGTCACGCTCGAGGGCGCTCGCGCACGAGACGCGACAGAGGTGAGCGGCCGGCGCCGCAAACACGCCCACCGCCGGCAGCGAGCGACGGCCGTGTTTGGGCGGAGGTGCGCACGCCGACAGACACGCACACGGCGTCACGAGGGGCAGGGGCAGGATAGAGCAGTCAGGTCGAGCGAAGCACGGTACCCCATGCATGGCAAGCAGCGGAGGCGCAGGGGCGCAGCGGCGCAGCCAGGAGAAGGAAAGGGGCCTTCCCTTTAGGCTCGCATTTTGGTATTAATTCAGCATAGATGGCTCCCGACAACAATGTAAAAATCGGCGTGATGCGTTCTCATGCATGCATGCATGCGTTCGTGACCGAAGCTTGCTTCCCCCGGAGAAAACGCTGGCTGCGTCCCTGGTAGGACGTCGCGGTGGTGAAAGACGTTGGAAATCGGGAAAGAGGATGAACGAAAAATCAAGAAGACAGAGATGTGATAGCCGTGCTTGAAAACACATAAATTAGAAACGGTATGAACTTACATAAAAAGTCCAGAAAAATCTGCTTTTGATGTTAAAAAACAAGCAGCGCCAGACAAATATAAAAGGAAATGCGTCAGAAATAGCAAGAGTGAGCATTAGAACACAACCGAAAGTTTCCTTCAACATCAATAAAACAGCAACGCCCAAAAGCGTTCGAAATTTTGTTAGTTTCGCAAAATGCAGCGATGGGGAAAACGCCAAAGTGGACAGACGCGTGATTGCATCAGCTGGACGAGCACAGATTACCTTTAGTTTTGTACAGAACCCGGACACCGTCTGAAACGTAGATGATCATCCGCGTTATCGGTTTCGAAAACATTCCCGATCTGTGCGGAGGACTTTGAGCTGGAACCTACTGAATATGCCGCCAACACGTATGGACCAATCAGCGGGCAGCAATATCACAGAACGAGATGACTGACCCTGCATGCCACGACAGTAATGATTTAACAGGCTTCTACTGAGCAGAGCGCAGCAGAACTAAGCAGGCAGCTGAGTGAGCTCCGGAGGTCATTTTCCAGCACCTCGCCCTCCCACGGGAACATCAGGACAGCGGGCGTTTGGACAGAACAACGCTGCATTAGCACGCACCCCACCGCCGCACAATACCACTGTGCGTAAATTGCAGGCTGCGCCTCCGTGTCGGCGGCCTGGATATGGCAGCACGGGCGCCATCAGCGACCTTGAGCCGCGCCGACAACGCCCTCTATTGACGACACCGCGAAACAATAGCGCGCCGGCCGTTTTGTGGCGTCCGATTTTTTCACTGGTAACGCGCGTGCGCCGGTCCTTTGGCGGTGCGTCACGGCATGACAGGGGCGCGCCCAGGCGCAACCTGGCCGGGCGCCGCAGGGACGTGTTCAGGCGCCGCGTGTGGAAGGTCACGGTAGAGGCGTTGCTAGGCAAACGGTGAAAATCTGAACACGGGCGGCCGCACTTGGCGAACGAGGTGCGCTTTTCGTGCCAGCGAAAGCCTTTCAGAATACCGGTGCATGAACCGAAGGTTTTTTGCTCATTTACAAGGAGCATCCCACCTTTTTGTACTTTTCACTCATTGTTACAGCAGACATGTACGACTTGATCACCGATAGAAGCTTTCCTCGAAGCCATTCTGAAAAGTCAGGATTTGAAGTAGCCTCTCCTGCGGGAAAGTTTCATTTGGCCCGCTGCTCACCACTATTAAAGAAAAAGCTTTTATTTACCTTGCTGTTTCCAACGTGCGTGTTCCGTAATGTTTTCAACACACCAATGTGTCAAAAATGCTTGGGTAATAAATGGTACGAAAGCTTGGTGCCCTCTGTTCATACAAACAGATATGGAACGTGAAGCTATCATCCCGCGAATTCAGCAAAGCGATATATTATGGCTTTGATTTCTCCCCTACGGCGTTTACCACAGCGGCCCTTTTCGCGGTGCAGTTAAGCTTTAAGAACGCAGTATCACATAGTACACAGTGATGCACTGGTGCAAACCTCAACCAGTGCGCTTCTCGGTAACAAGATCATAACACCCGATGGGCCAATCACAAACGTTCTTTTATTCGCACCAGTAGATGTACGGAGGGCGGTAGTCAAGACAACGGTATTCGCGACTGCAGGGAGAAGGGCAGTACTGCTACAAAGCGTTGACAGTGTAATGTGGACGCAAAAGTAATTAAAATTGATGTCCTTATTATGTCTTGACGGTGGTGCAGTGGCACGACCCAGTGCTATTCCAAGACGTAACAAGCCCTGAGGTTTCACTAGAGTATGCTTTTGGAACATGTCCCAAGATGGGACATGTTCCAAGCCGGCTAGGCCCTTCAAGCTGGCTAAAAACTGCCCCCCCCCCCCCCACCCCCCACCCATACCCCACAGGTCGATCCCGCCCTCACCTCTGCCGACTGTCATCTGCCCCCACACCTACCGGTTCTCTGCCACACGACGGCGGGGATTGTCTGCACAGTGTACGTCCCCCCCCCCCCCCCCCCCCACAAACACACGTACAAACATGGCAGTGGAAGTGGGGCGCCGCGGCGGGCGCTGATTGGCTGCCATCGACGCCGTGGTCGCATTGTGGTTGCGTTGTTATCTATGTCTGCCGCGCTGCCGTTCGCGGAGGCCGCGCAAACTGAAAGCAGCCCGCTGATTGGCCCACTGTGTCCGCCTCGCTGATTGGCTGATTGGCTCCGTTACAGCAGTGACGTGTTACGTGTGAGCGCATGTGTTGTGAGGTGGAGGTCTGCCAGCGTTTTATAGTTATGAACCAAAGCGATTTGGATGTCAGATATTAATCTCTGCTGGCTGACGCATGGTTTGCATTGTCCGACGTCAATGACCTGACAAGGTCACTGGGCACTGATGACCGATGGAAACCCCCCATCCCGCATCGCGTGCGCACAGGTCGCACCAGGACCCAGGTCCAATCTCACCAGCAAGGACATTCGCTCTCGACCCCACGCCCTCACGAAGCAGGAAACATCCAGCCAACAACAAGCGGCTGTCACGCGCAGACCCTGGCGCGCAGCATGCCGCTTGTGCCATATAGCGGCATGCCATAGAGCGACATGCCATACAGCGACGTACTCCAACGTAATTAAAATGCGCAATGGGCCGGCAACGCACATTGCAGGCAGCTGTTGCATGGAATGAATCTGCACACCATCGGTCCTCAGTGAATCCTCCGCGTTCTGGGGAATCGCCCGGGCCGCACTGCCCATTGGCAGAGTGCCTACCTGAGGTTGCAACCTATGACGTCACAACTGTCTACGTCACACGCAAGCTGCTATTCTCCAAGCCGTGCGGACTGTTGTGAGACACTTATCTCTGACATCATACTTCGACATTTGTGGACGGTACTTGGCGGTGGGATACGAGGTCCTGTGGTCGGGCGGGTCATTCAAACTGAAGACCACGCCGTCGCCCCTGCCAAGGGCGATGCTACCGCCTGCAAAACTCTGACCGAAGACCTGCAGCGTCCAAGTTCCATCCTCCCACGTCCCCAGCGCGGCTGGCGCCTCCTCTCCGATCTGACCTGACCTGACCTGATCTGACTTGATTTGACATAACCTAACCTGAGCTGACCTGACACTATGTAGCGTGGCCTGATACGACCTGACGTGACCTGACATTACCCGATATGGCCTGACCTAGCATGACCTGGTTTGAGCTGACATGACCTGCCGCGACCCGACCCATGGTCCGTACCTGGCTTGGCGCGATGCAGGCTGTCGTACATCAGCTTGTACCACTCGGGCTGGTGCTCCTCCTTGACCGCCTGCGGGCAGGCACGGCACACCCTTCAGCTATCCGGCCAGTGAAGGCACGCCAAGTGCACGCCACATCGACGTCAAGTGCACGCCACATCGCGCATCTTCGTGACCAACTGACAAGCACATTGTTTCGCCCCACCGCTCCATGGGCCCCACGAATCTTCGTGTGGTATTTCGGCAGTTTGGAATCCGTCTTCCGGTGGTTTGTGCCCATTCCACCAACGCCCAATTTGATGACGACAGCGTTGAAATTCTGCAGTCGACGCGGACGATATGGCCGCACATAATGGAATGGTGGCGACATAGTCGCCATCTGCGGCGAGCGGTCCAGCGCCCAAACCCCGTACACACAAACGCAGATACAAATAAACATCAAACTGGATGCCTTCACACTCAAGTGCGATTGCGCCAACGGGGAATGTTTGTTCCGTTGCTAGCATGGAAATGCGAAACAACTGCCCCTGGTTCGCATATCCGCATCGTCAGATGGCGTTTCGCCGCCTCTCGTGAGCAGCGCGCGACAATCCGCGACGGTCACGACGACGTCAGTTGCAGGTGTCACAAGACAACCGAAATGGTTTATGATGCGGATTAAAAATGTGACGTCAAGTATTCGACAGCGTACGTCTACGATTTCGTAGTGCACTTCCGTGCGCTACTTCCGCGCATGGCTACTAATGTCCTTTGTTTCCTGTGCAATAAGTGAGGCGCATGGCACCACGTCATCAGCTGTCCTTTCGTCTCTTAACAACCACCGTCGGGCCGCTGGCAGGGCCCATCGGCATCGCCCCTCCCCTCCTCGTCCCGCCCGCCCCGCGCTGGGCGGCCCGGAGCTCCCAGGCTGATTGTCACATGACCTCCCGGCGGGCGCGGCTACCCCTTCCCTTCCCCCCCCCACCCGCACCGGGGGGGGGGGGGGATCGCGTGCGTCGTGCTCGTATTGTTGCCACCGCACCGACCGCCCCACTGGCGACAGGATGAGACCGGCGGACCGTGGTCAGGCCCGGCCTGACATGGTCTGATCTGGGCAGCGCTCTGCAACGGTTGCCCTGCACGGTCTGGATGGTTAGGGACGCGCTCTTGTGCACTTCAGGACTAATTATGAGGTAGCCTGCGACCATCCAGCCTTAAAGCGTTGCCGCATCCCCTCTAAAATTCCCTGACGCTGATCTCTTTCCCCACAAAACGTACGCGTCTTCATGTTTCCTAATAATTTGTCCTTTGGGTGGACACGGACAAGTCCAACAGACACCTGAGCTATCAACAAGTAATGCTGCCTTTCACCAAAGGGAGCCCCGTTTCCTCCACTGAGCATGACCCCAAAGGCTTCCCTGCTGGTTAGGCCGCCGGAGCCCCAGAGAGTTAGCCGCTATCAGAGCTCGACCAATCGTCCAGGGGACGCGACTCTGCCTTGAGCGCAGCCAGCACCACGCACGACGTCCCAAGCTGCCAGCCGCTCCCAGTGGTCCACTGAATCGCACAAATGATCGACCCCAACAGCAGGTCATTCAGCAGCACTCCCGGGTTGGAAATGACGGCTTTCAACGGGCGGGCGAGACCGGCAACCGTGGTTTTTTAAACGACTCATATCGGTTTATGCGTTCGAGGTTAATGGCGCAGAGTCAGGCTGGCCAGCCCGCAACGCAGCCGGCTTTGGCGGTCGCTTCTGGGACGGACGATGATCGCGGTTGCGTGGAGGATTGGAACGTTTGCATGTTTACGCGGTGTGTGAAAATGGGTCGTTGCATGGAAACAAAAGTCATGGTTTATGACACATGCCCGGAAGCCACCGTGCCGGCCAAATGCGTTCGCAACTTGCAGATAAGCGCAAAAGCCAAAACCGCCTAAATGACATCCCGGAATGACTGGCGGTGAGCCACAGGAGTTCATCTCACCGACTTCAGCGTCACTGGCATGCCCTGGTGGGTCCTGGGTCCAACGCCTTCGATAGGTCGAGGAGCGAGGTCTGCGAACTTGCGCGTTGCGCCGTCCGTCTGGGTCTCGTACTCGCGCTTAATGGTGTACACTGAAACATCGCTTCTGGTGACCACTATGGACGGACGTTGGTGTAACTGAAACATCACGTCTGGTGACATTCGGGCACTGGTGTAACTGAAACATCACGTCTGGTGACGACTCGGCACACTGGTGTAACGGAAACATCACGTCTGGTGACCCCTTGGGACACTGGTGTAACTGAAACACCACGTATGGTGACTACTCGGGACAATGGTGTAACCGAAACACCACGTCTGGTGACCACTCGGCACACTGGTGTAACTGAAACATCACGTCTGGTGACCATTCGGGCGCTGGTGTACACTGAAACACCACGTGTGGTGACTACTCGGCACGCTGGTGTAACTGAAACACCACGTCTGGTGACCACTCGGGCACACTGGTGTAACTGAAATACCACGTCTGGCGACTTCTCGGCACACTGGTGTAACTGAAACACCACGTCTGGTGACCACTCGGGACACTGGTGTACACTGAAACACAGCGCCTTCTGACCACACAGAGCCTTTGTGGATAACACAAAACCACATGTTCGGTATCTACGCAGCAAGTCACGTACACAGACACATCGGCACAAGGCTGACAACAGCAAAAAATCGGGCATCGGATCTGTGATTCGTTTCATGCTTGTTGTCAGTTGTCGTGCCGCAGTGCTGGCTCTTGCATGACTGACTGGAATTCCGTGTTCTGGCGAGGACGAGACGCATCAAGATACAAACTAGTTGTTTTAACGATAGAACATGGTTCTATCAAATGGACCACATTATTGGCCATGCAGATGTTTGGCAGTATAACAGAACCAATTTGGTAGTATAAACAGACCAATTTGGTAGTACAACAGACCAATTTGGTAGTATAACAGACCAATTTGGTAGTATAACAGACCAATTTCGTAGTGTAACAGACCATATGCCGAGGTCGAGCCACACTCCTATGAACAACACGATCCTTACAGAAATCACTTCATGTGAACTGTTATTGCGTATCAACGCGAGCGGACACGACCAAAATGGCGCATGTTAACTAATAAAATGTCGCTGTGACCCACACTTCACAATTAGATGCAGAAGCTCATGATAAGCACGGTTATAAGCACGTTTATGACACTCTTGTCACGAAAATTCTGCAGAAAAACGTAATGCCTTAGTAGTGGATGAAACACCAAGTCTCATGTTCATGCCTGTGTGCCGCAGGGGTCATTGTCAAAGAAAGTAGAAAAAATGATAGCTCACAAAAATTTATGTTCCTCCAGTTTCTTCGACACCAGGAACACATGAAATTCGCATCTCAACAATGCTTAATTTTGGATGAATTAACGGAAAACCTGCGAGATATGACAATTCTGAAAACTGACTAATCTACCGCCTGATCTTAAGTTTAAGCTACCAGTTCCTCGTCAGACATTGCAAATGGTGTGTTTTAGAGCAACGAGAGAGGAAACGAACGGCGCCACCGTCAGACAAATGGCCATTGTCCACCGACGAGCGAAGTAGGGTTAATAAGCCGCGACACAAAACAGTTATATCGAGCGAGTCAAACCTTACCAGATTTCGGGAGAAGCTTGCCTGAAATAAATGTGCAGGGGCGGCTTAGCACTATGACAACGCTGCTGCTCAAGTGCAAGGTCGGAGCGTGGGCACCAAGCATGTTTTTATCGCAGCCGCCCATGAATATAATTTGGCATCCATGCTGAAGCATTGTGTGGTGCCCGATGCAGCGCTGGTACTTCGTAAGTCACAAATTAGTGTGGCCCGAAGTTCTGAGCCTTAGTAGCTGGTAGGCAATGGTAGGCAGACGTGCTGATATCAGTTGAGGGCTGACACATTACCAGCACGTGGTTTAAAGTTTACTATTGCCCATTTCTAGCACCCTGTAAGACAACCATCCGAACCGCACTTTCGCTGGCAAAGTTGCATTCAATTTAACGCAACAATTCTCATATCATCAACTAATTTAGCTCCACCGAGACCACCTCGCAAAAGACGGAGATGGTCGCCAAGCCACGGCGGCATCGGAGTCCCCACAGGGCCGACCGGTCCCCCACCCAGACGCACCCAGTCCCTCCGCTTGCCGCAAATGCCACCAGCTGGCAAGCACCCTGAACATCGCGGGTGGACCATGACGTAGTCCTTGAGTTACGATGACGTCACAGCAGTGGCGGCGGCCAAGAGTTCAGACCACGACGTAAGCTAAATGGCAGCACCCACAGCGATCCGGATCGTGCTTCGCATTGCTGTAACCGACGTCTTGGCGGCAGAGATCCCCGGCCGGTGAGTAAGCGGGCCGGCATTCCAACAGCTCGTCACCTTGCTCATGTTTTCACGCTTTCAGCTCCGGCCAAGTGGAAGTCAAATACACCCTCACCCGCCAGTTCGACTGCCGGTTTGCCCAGATCCCGCCGACCGTAAAACGAGTAAGCGCGCTAGCAACCGACGGCGAACACGTGTCCCCGTCTACTCGCCGCTGTCATCGCCTCGTCGACGAAACCACACGCGAGCGTTCGCCTGGCGGCCGGCGGCAGGCGGCTGAACTTACGCTTCTCGTTGGGGCCGGCAAGCGGCGGTTGTACTGTCCAGCGGCAGGTACTTGGCGCCCCTGGGCAGATGGCCTTCCCTGTTCTGCTGCAGCAGCGTCACGGTAGGATTCTGCAACAGTGCAACGTATCGCGCTCCGTTAGGGGACGTAGCACAGGCGAAGGCAAACTCTGTTTATCATAACAGGCTGGAGGCTGTCATTGCATCGACGGAGCCACCAATCCAGTGATTATATATATATATATATATATATATATATATATATATATATATAGATATATATATAAAGACAAGTGAGAAATATGATCTAGATGTCTGGAGAGAATTCAGTGGTTCCGCGCATATACCTTCTTAGCTATCCCGTCCCATTACACCCAGTGAGCTTTCAGAGAGAAGTTAAGTCAGTAAAAAAGACAAACAAAAGGCAATTAAGCTAGTAATGTAAGTAGAAAAAAGTTCAAACAACTTAACTCGCTGCATTTATCAAAAACACATTATACGCACTGGGTACTTATTGGTTTGACATCCCACCTGCAGCTTCGGAAGGTTCCTGGAGGACGACCGTGGGTCCTGTCTGAAGGAGTCCGGTTCGTGGTTACCGTGGTCACCAACAGATGTCGGGACGGGTGGCTCGGGCGATGTCCATGCGAAGCTTTCCGATGGTGGCGGCGCCGGCTTCAACTCCTGCAATTTTAAACACCGAAAGGACTGTCTGAACCTCGCGTCACGCTTTCGCTACACAGTTCATCTATCAGAAGCGCATTTTGTTTTGATCAAGGTGTTCCGGGTGCCGCGCATAGAAAGCCACTAGCGCTTTTTCCTTCGTGCTTCTCGTGGGTGGTGCTTTTGCGGCCATCCCGGTCTCCAAATACTCATGAGGCTCTCTCACATTAAGCTTGTTGGTATCTAATGTTGCCCCACCCAAAAAAAAACTCTGAGAATATGTTTTGCCCCCCCCCCGAAACATTCCCAGAACTTCATAAAAGTTTCGTCCACTTTCCGTCTGTTTTAACTTTGATGGTGCGGTATCAACATTTATTTCCGCTTCGGACAAAAAACTTCATGAAGAAAAGTTGGCGGCGATTTGAATATCAAAACAAAACGCATGTTGACGTGCCTTAGTCATACTAAGGCGCGTCATACTCGGCGCAGACATCGTGTTTGATAAGTGCACTGGACCTCGGATGCCACACCAGCCAGCTGGCGACGAACGGTTGCCCCCCCCCCCCCCCAAAAAAAAACAACTCCACGCTAGATCCACCCCTGTGTCCCTCCACTGGTCTGTCTGCCTTGCCTTGCCTGGCTCCAGACTGCGATATAATCATGTTTGAAATGAAACAAACTGCTTCCGAAAAATGAGTTAGCGTTTGGTTTTTTGACGGTTGTTTAAATTTGAAAACAAGGTTCACGACTGTCTTGCCCCAGTGTCTACAGATTAGTGTAATGAAGTACAGTCTCTGTCAGCGTACGTGCGTTGCTGGCGTTTCAGGCTTCCGAGTCGTAGGTTCACCGGCCGGAACTCTTTCCGCTGGGTGGAAGGACTCTGAACGACTGAAACAGAGACTGTACGTGAACATTGGCCGCGACAAGGGTGGAAAGTCCGCGTCGGTTCAAGCAGAGACTATTTGTTACATCACGCTGAAACAGAAAATTACGTCACCACCGAATCGGCTGGACCAGAGGCCTACTGTCACTGGCTGAACTGGCAGTGATGGTATTATCGACGGGTAGTTGGTGGGTCGTCACCACTGGCCATAGCGACAGTGCGTCATTGCCAACTGAAAGGGTACGTCACACACGCGGCTGCCTCAGCACTGTGCTCAATACGTCAGACGCTGCTGTCACAGGGAAGTCGCCAGGCGTGAGTCTGCTGGAGACGGTGGTGCATTCATCTTCTCGAGCGAGGACAGCAGTAATAGCCTTATTCCTCGGAGGAAAACCAGGAGAATGAAGATATAGATGGGTTGATGTTTCGGCAACATGCCTCTATCGAGACAATAGCAGAACAATTTCGTCTTCTGCTGTCGTCTCGACAACGGCATGCTGCCGAAATATCAACCCATTTATGTTCCCATTCTCCTGGTTTTTCTCTGAGGAATAAGGCTATTTCTACTGTCTTATCTTGTGAATAGTGTTCCTCGCTGATGCACCGAGCAGCTTACGTAATTTTCGAACGAAGCTTTAACGGTAGCTTTTCTGGGTGGCCAATGCCGACCTAAGAGGATCTAGCACCTGCTGAAGTCAGTTTCCTTCTCCTCCTCAGTAACTACTTTCGTTGCACTCAGAGGACGCTTTTCCTCACTGCATGTTACTACTCATCTCATATGACTGATCTTGCATCCAGAGGACTTCTACTGCCGTTCCAGAGCAATCTTATCGCGTCCCGCCGACGGTCTTTCTCCTCCGAGAGGACTCCTCCTCTCCCCGATGACTTTCCTCATCTCCAGAGAGCACCGTCTCGTTAGAGTCCTCAGAGCCTGACACCACCCGAGTCCTCAGGGCCTGACACCACCCGAGTCCTCAAAGCCTGACACCACCCGAGTCCTCAGAGTCTGACACCACCCGAGTCCTCAGCGACAGGGACAACGCGTTGTGGACTGCGCAGCCAATGTCCGCGCTGGCTGCAGTGGTTGAGGTCGTTGGACGCCGCGCCGAAAATATTACGTCACATAAGGCATTGAAGAGCTTCAAGAGCGACGTGCTTTCGCCGCCGCACGACAGCCGTTCTTGAATATAATTTAGTTGCTATCGTTGGCCCCAAATTATCTTTTTCTAAAGTCGCCAACGCAGACGGATGACGCTAATCCAAACCAAAGCCACAAACTGACGCACATAAGATGTACTTGCCAGTCTGCACTCAGCGAATTCATTTAGCTCTTTCGGTTCAGTTATCCTGGGTACTGCACTGAAGCCGCTTTCAAAAACCATTCAAAAGCCGTCGAAAATGAGGTAGCTAAATTAATACGCATGACCATTTGCAGGTCCCTGCAGGTGGTTCCATGAGGGTCCCGCAGATGTACGATGTGGGGGTGTTGTTTTTCATTCCATTCTGTTGGTGAGTTTCGGGCCACCCTCCAAACTTGGTTCCGTCCCTCCCCTTCTCCCCTCCAAACTCTGGGAAGAAAGTGAGCCAAATCTGGGAAAAAAACCCGTTTCCTGGCGCATTTTGAGGGTACGTTGAACCATTTTTAGCTGTTCAGTTCTCCCCGCCTCCTCCCACCCATTTTGCGAAACCGCGCCCCAATAACCTTTAACCTCAAATGACCTCTAAATCGGCGCCCGGAGGACAGCCCTGGTCATGGGTTAGGACGCTCTGGTCAGTTGTCATAACCCGGACGTGCCAAACGGAGAGATCTGATCCCACGACTTGACCGAGCTGGCCGAAGACACGTTGATCCATATGTTCTACAAGTCACAATCATATTGTCTATGTCGCACAGGAGAGTAGCCTGTAAGCACAGACTGCGTCTGGAGTTTGTTGTTGGTCATGACTGACATTTGCGGCTGCACTGCCGCTACTTTACCGATACTGCTGGTTAGTTGTTTGGATAAGAGCCTTTCACCACAAATGACCATTTCAGGGCTATGGGATGAAGGAAAATGGTTAACGGTGGGGCAGGCTTGCATGCGCTTAGGGGAGAGGGGGGGGGGGGGGGCAACCGTCGGGCTTGAACCCGCGCATGCGCGCTAGGTACCCGGTCGGGGTGCCCCTTCCCACGGGCCTCCCGGCCCACTCGTGGCTGACGCACGCAGCCTGTCCCGGACGAACGGGATGTCACGAGGAAGCACAATGAAGCAAGATAGAGGATAAGAGGGGCGGATGATGGACCCTGCTGAATTTCGCTCCCCTTGAATAGCTACGTCTGAAGAACAGTTTGGAGAAGTAGCGCAACATGAGGGACGGCCCCGGGGCCGGGGCAGCCTGATCCCTTCTTACGCCCGGATTTTTCGGTTTTTCACCATATGGGGCTCTCGACAGAAAGTAAAAATTGGTGTGATGCGTACTCACCGATCGTTGCCCCCCCCCCCCCCCCTCCTCCCTCCCCGCCTCCCTTAAGATGGTCCTGGCTGCGCCACTGGCCTGCGCCCTTGGTAGCCTCCTCGCGCTACTTCTTATTCTTTAACCCGATTTGTGAGCAGCCTGCGTGTTTCACTGTTCCCATATCTGCGGTTAGGTGGCGTGGTGGTTAAAAAGCGAGTGTGAGAAACCAGAGACCGATCCGCGCGGTGTCAACCTTTCCTGCCAGGGTGAGAGGCAGGCTACACCATATTGTCACAGCTGCTGGGTGCGTCGTAAACCCGCAATGACAACAGCAACAGCCGTGATATGTGCAACGATGCAGGGTTCCTCAAGGGACCACCGGCGCATGCGGCGTCAACAATGGAATTCCCCAGGCCTACAAGCGATCGGACCACATCAGGCCACAATGATAATGACCGAAAAACAATAAAACCTCAAAGATATGACGGAAAATGATGACGCTAATCACCCCGGCGGGTATTCAATTGGGTTTCGCCAGTTGTGGCCATTGAGGACGTATGAGATGAACGAAAGTGGATGGCGGCGGGGCAAAAATAAGATATTTTGAACCCTGGAACCGTCCCAGCGCATGCACGTGCTCGAAATTTTGACATAATGCGAAGAAAAGATCGTTAGAAACACATAAAAAAGATGCCAACACTTATTCCACATACTTTCGGAGAGACCAGGGAAAAAAACAGACAGAGCCGGGCGAAGAGGAGGCGGAAGCGATTCGCACCCGCTTCGAACAGAATCAAATAAGAAAAAACTGATTCTCCGTAGCAGCTTAGATAAAGTATTATAGCGCCACTAATCACGCTCAGCATGATTGGCGTTATTCGGCACGCTAAGCACGCCTGGCAACAAGCTCAAAGCGTTTCGGATTCGGTGCCTCGAGTTGCGCTCAGCGCGGGACGACCAGGAAGTGATTACCTCCTGGGTTCCCCATGCCAAACGCTGCACGCAAGTTGCAACCTACGACGTCACAGTCAGGTGCGGCACAACAGTTCCCACGGCTTGGAGTATAGCCGTTAGTATATGACGTAGATGCTTGTGACGTCATAGGTAGCATTTCACGTGGGTACTTTGCTAGCGGGGAACGCTGCGCTGGACTACCGCACAGAGGCGGACCCAGGCACGCTTTCAGGGACGACACACGTACGCGAGAACAACAGCACTGGTCCACCTTTGCCCGGACGGCTCACGCACACCCGTGGACGTCACCACGCCGTTCACCACCTGAATCACCTTGCCACATCCCCTGGCGGCGCGGGGGGTCACTGACGAGGCCCTCCACCGCTGCCCCGGCCGCCGGCAGTGGCGCAGCAGCGACCGCCTCGGGGAGGACTTTGCTTGAAGCGCGCGAGCCCGAATATATCGGCACAAAGCAGGAATCGGTGTGCAGTGAACAAGGAATGAACCAGCATTAACCAGTGTTAACCAGTATGAACCAGTAAAGCGCCGTGCGGCCGCCAATCCAAAGCGCGGGGGTCCGCTCAGGGAGAGCGCCTGGCGTCGGCGCTGCGACGGAGGGCGTAAGTTCCCGATAAACACGCTCGCCGAGGCCATGGGCAAACTGGCAACGTGACGCGGCACCAACGCCGCGCTATCTAAACTGGACTGTGCCGCCCCGCGATGTAAAGCTGACAACTGCACGAGATAGCTGGGGGATTTGATTACGAGCTGTGTGGTTGCGGAAAGACTGACTGGGTGTATATTGACGCGTTTTTGGATAATGATAATCTTGCTGAGAATGACTGGGTGCATACTGACGCGTTTTCGGAGAGTGATAGTCTTGCTGAGCATGCGAGTGCTGGTGCTTATGGCCACATGGGTTGCATTTCAAATGCAGGAAGGAATTGACATAATTAAGCGCGACGCCCATTATGGTCAGCATGTAACGTCTTGTTGTCTGATAAGCACTGCACTGGCGACACAGCGCTTGGCAGTCCAAGGAAATCAGTTCGATGAGAACAAAGTAAGGAAAAGTTAACCTAGAAGCAAGTGATGCTATTGTTCGATCTTGCGTGAACACAATGCCCTGCCTTGCTTGACCTCGTGTAAGGATGATGCGCTTGCTTGAAATTTGTTGGTAATATGAGGATTACATAGTCCCATTCAGGAGTACAACCATAGGTTCAGCTGTTGAGCCGGGTGTCCCTCCCTTCGCTCCGATGTGAGGACACTAACTATTCCTCATTTCGACTTCAGTGGTAGAAACAGGGACACAGGGCACGAGCTTTCCGCGGCGACGGCCGCAATCGCGTCGAGGACCCGGTAGGAGACGATTGTAGGAAACCCCCCGCGACGGGCGCTCCCCGCGCAGGGACCCCCCCTTGGGGTTTGGGGTTTCCTCTTTGGGGTTTTGTGCGGGGTCCGGTGAGATCCCGCCCGGGCGGTTCTCACGCTCGCTGGTTCTTACGTTCTTACTTTCTAACGCGTCTGACGGGCGCTGCTTGCCCTGGTGAAACGGGCCAGCATTGCGAGAATGAAGGACGAGGAAATGTTGCAAGAACGAAGGAGGGAGAAACGTTGCCAGAACGAAGCAGGGAGTTGGGACTGGAAGGCGGTTCTTGCATGCCGTGATCCCAAACAGTATGCCGGTGCCGGATTGATGAGATTGATGCAATGGTGACGTGGGTCATTGATGATTGACGTGGGTCATTGATGACTGATTTGGGTCAATCGGCAATCAGATGAACGCAAAAGTGTTTTGAAAGCAAACAGCGCGACAAAGTCAAACACACCAAGGCAGTCAGAAGAACAACCCACTACGAACCCAGATGGCCAAAAGAACGAGAGAACAGCTCATCAGCAGTGACCGGGACATACGATTCCGGTACCGTAGCTCCGATCACGCCGACACCAATGCCGCACCGTGTTGACACGCGGCGGCACCGAGCGATGAGGCTCACACACTCAACCCGACGGTGACGCTGGTATGTGACCTGACCTTTGGGGGTCCAGACGGGTTCTGACGGCGGCGACGGAGGCGCTCTTGACTTTGCGGCGTCACTCAAAATTTGGCCGCCAGATGTCACCGGTGCGGACGAGGAGCCTGGGCGCCACTTGCCTGAAGGTGAGGGATTTGAAAATTAAAAAGTCATGTCGCGCGTATCTGCTCTGGTTGCTTATGACCAAGGATGAACACTCCGCTCGTTGCCAGGCTAACGTTGTCAGCAAGAGGAAGGGTTGATGAGTGATCAAAAGCGTCATGACCGATTTAGCAGCAGCTTCCTTCTTTCAAAATCAACGGTTTTCTTCGCTTGTGGAGTGCTTCCTTTTGTATTACTGAAGGCTTGGAAGCATCGCACCTACCTGTCCGCGCAGGTGAAGTGCTAAACGGCAAACAACCACATTGATATAGAACTTCTATCTTTCATTACGCCTCCTCTCATTGAATGTAGTGAAAACCAAAAACCACGCTACTGGAAAGCGTTCCTTAATACTGAGGCGTTCTTTGCAAGTCATTGTAATGATAAGTGGATAAGAGGGTGTTCAACATGCTCTGCTGCACACAGGATGACCTAGGACCAGACAGGCAAGAGCGCTTGCTGGCGTCCTGGCCACACCCCCCGCCTAATCATCAACAGGCCTTATGAAGTTGAGGCCTATTCACACCATCAAACAATGCTGATCTTGCATTATCACTACGTACTGGTTGCATCCCGTCTTGTGTCAATCCAAGCCGTTCCCGACTGCATTCAAGCGGCTGCACGCCGTTCCCGACTGCAATCCAGCCGTTCCCGACTGTTCCCGACTGCGAATATCCCACCCGAGCACCTTCTCGGGATCGCCAGACGCATCACAGGCGTGAAAAGTTCGGCATCAGGCAGTCACTACCGTGCTCAACATGTCGCTGCGAGGACACTGGAGCCTGATCTACGCTACACCTGCGGACAGCGCGGCGCCCGCGTCACGTTTCATGGTGACCCGCGCCGCCAGTTGAACACCACCGGGCTGCTGACAACCGAACGTGTCCCCACGCCGCATGCCGACTTCCAAGAGCGCGAGCCAACTACACCGCCGGTAGCGCG
Organism: Pollicipes pollicipes; assembly: GCF_011947565.3. Classification (NCBI taxonomy): domain Eukaryota; kingdom Metazoa; phylum Arthropoda; class Thecostraca; order Pollicipedomorpha; family Pollicipedidae; genus Pollicipes; species Pollicipes pollicipes. Next base: position 2,041,002 of record NW_023595962.1, read on the forward strand.
CGGCTTCTACGGCCGCCCGCCTCGCGTCATCCGCTCGGCCGCGCCACGCTCGTCGCCCGCGTGGCGCAGCAGCACAACCCACGGCACGGTCTGAAGCAGAGATCGGCCTCGGCGCCAATCATCGCCGCCGCTAGGCCTGCCGGGGGCTGCCGCGCCGCCTTACCTGAGTGCGGGGATTTCGCCGTGAACTGGGGCAAAATCAGAGTCGAGTCTGAAATCGGCATGGTCTGGTCAGGTGGGCTGCCTCGTCGGCTGAGCGTCGCACTGATGGGCCGCGAGGCTACACTGTCCGACCTTTTCGCGCTCACCGCACAGCTCACTGACTGTCGGTCAGGCGCGGTGAGTCACGCAGCTCGCCCCTGCACGACATTACCCCGCCGACAAGGCAGTCGGGGTTGAGTTTCCCGCCCGCGACGCGCAGGAGTCGAGACACGCCCCACTGCACGCGGCCACGTCTGTCAGGCGGCTGGGCGGCAGACGTCAGGCGAGCTTCCTGGCGCTTCGAGGGTCCGCAGCAGTTAACAGAAGAGGCGCCTCCGGCATTCTGCACGCGCGCTGCGCACCGGATGTCAGGTTTGATTGGATGACGGCTTCGTCGGCGGACTCGATCAGAGGACCTCGATACACTACAAAGCGCACAGACGTTGCAGACCGTTCGTCGAAATTCGTAGTTTCTTCCGGAAGCGGAGGGGCCCCGCAAGTCACGCGCGTGCCGAGCGGCCGCCCACGCAGAAACTCCCGGCCGACGAGGCAGCGACGTCGGGCAGTCACGTGCGCGCGCGGCCCAACGCAGCGCAGCGGGTGCGTCACAAACGGACCGCCAGCCTGCGGCGGACGGCTCGCGCCGAAATACACACAAACGGAACGGTTTTAGCTCCGCGTCAACACGTCTGACGCATGCCCAGGGGGCGTAGTCAGCGGCGACAGTCGAAAGGCGTGACAGACGACAGCCACCTCCGCAGGAAGCTCGGCTATGCTAATCAAGAATAACACACAACGTTTCGCCCTTTTCATGGAACTGCGAAATCTGGGAAGGGTTTAAGCCCGAGCAATTTGCTTTCAGTTAAATGCACACAAATGTGCAGCATGCACCTGAGATTCAAATGGCATCCTCCTTTTTGCCAAACGCCTATCTTTTCGTCGGGGTGTAGCTTCACATTCGTTTGGAGGGACTCCAGCCAACTTTGCTGTCGGCCTCTCCCTCCCCCAAATTGGAAAGGGAAGTAAGTTAAATTCGCGCAGAAATAGAGGCGGACTGCGTGGATAATGGGAGGACTTTCAGTCATTTCGCCTGGCTCAGCCAACTAAGCCCGCTCTAAATGATTTTACAAAACTGCATACCTGCTGCACGCTGCAATAATTCGACGAAGTTTGACTTAAGCGTGGCCCCCTTCAAGGTCATTGCTAAGAGGCAGTCCCTTTTTCATAATGGCACCGCATTCTTCCAGCGTTATGGCAGAAGGCAAAGCGCATGTCTGGCAATACTTAATGGGTTGGAAATTAGGGTAGTTCCAAAGTTGTGTCGGGAAATCAGAATCTTCCGCTTGTTCCATGTGCAAAACGAACTGGGGGTAACTTATTTTGGTACGTTTAGTCCCTTAACGATACACTGCCCAATTGCTCAGATCTTATTGCTCATTCTGGATATCATGATCAGTTACGTCTAGATGCTCGATATTCATTTTCGCTCTCTCCACCGTCCTGTTTGGCTCTTTCAAACCGTACTTTATGAACCGGGGTATTCCTTCAGCCTCCCGGTTCACATGGTGAATGCGTCAGGGTTCCCGAATCAGAAATCAAAATCGTTGAGACAAGGTGGATATGCTCGGAATGAGCCCGGCAGATCCACCGATCAGTACGAGCGGACGCAGAAAACCAGGTCATGCTCTGTTCTGAAGATTGTCAGGGATTTTACTGCATGAGGAAGCGCAACATCCATCATCCAGACCACGCAATCTAGTAATCTTTAAAAACCTAGACGCGACTAATCGGACATCACAGAGGTCTTTTGTAGCAACACAACTAGAACGAATGAACTCAACTCCCTGGACGGTGCCCCCCCCCCCCCCCCTGTAAGTGTCAGGCGTTGTCACTGGCGAAAACGCAGGGGTATGGGGTGAGGGTGCTGTCCCCGCCTACCTCTCCTAAAAATAAGACGTGCTAAGCTAACGTGACCGAAGGCCCATCCGCTTTGAAGGGAGGGGGGGGGGGGGGGGTGGGGGGGGGGTCCGACGCCCCTGTTATCAAATTCCCTGATTTCCTAAACTGGTGTGGGCCTGCGTCGGGGGTCCGCGCGAACAGCTCCCACGCCCTGACGCGGGTTTCCAGTTCCAGTATTCCCTTCCCCCAGAAGGCCTTCTCTGGCGCCCCGCAGTGGCGGAGCCTCAGCTGGCTGGCAACGGATTCGCACAGGAAAAACATCACGCACAACGGCAGCCGTAGTTTTTGGGCAATTGTTGAAGCAACACATGTCAGCGCTGACAGGTTTCGTCTGAAGGTTTGCAGGCCTTCCTAAATTACGGGCGGCACTTGGTCATAATTGATCACCGCTCGGCAAATATATTTTGACAGGGAAGGCAGCTATCTTTACGGGCGCCAGTAATCCCGCTGGCACTGGTCTCGGGCGAAAGGAAGCCGCCTGTCCGCGGCACGAGCCGTTTTAATGCCACCGTAGTCCAAACAAATCAGCTGGATCGCTGTGCATTCAGCGGTGGTTTGGGTTCGAGGAGAAAAACGGCAAAGAAAACACGGAAAGGCCGTGATGTGCGCCTAACATAATTCCCAAAGAACGCAGCCCTCAGAAAGAAAGCATGGCGGTATAGGAAAGTGTCCAGTCTTAAGCAAGCCTCGGCAACATTTTGAAGCTTGAAGAATTAGCTTTTTGCAATCGGACGCACACTTCGAGCCCCAACAAATCATGATCATCAACAGAAGCATAACCCTATTCGCACAGTCGTATATCATGCTATGCTCTCATCCCTCGCTCCCTCTCTCTCGCTCTCTTTCTCTTCCCTCCCGGCTCTGCTCAGCTATTTGCGGTGTCCGGCCAAATCTGACCCTGAGCGAGCCGCAGGAATATCAGAGGAGGGGTGTCGATATTTTGGGACGACACGCTGCTGGCTGCCAGGGCACGTCTGCCGAACGGGCCTACCTCAGGTGAGAGCGGCTCGGAAATCATGGCTTGGAAAGCTTGCGGCCGAGAGTGATGGATTTCTCTAATGCTGTTTCCTGACGACGAAAGTAAGTTCCTGACTTTCCACAAAAGTTTAGTGAGGGCACCGAGGTGATGTAGGGAAAACAAAACTTGCGCTGAGATGAAGTAGGGAAAAGGAAAATAATTGATTGATTTGGTCCGCCCCATTCTCCACTTTTGGCGAATGCGGCAGACTGATTGTTCTCCACCATTGCTTGCCTAGATAAGACAGTAGTAACAGCCTTATTCCTCGGAGAAAAAGCGGGAGAATGGAGCTATAGGATGCATTGATAATTCGGTAACATGCCTTTGTTGAAACGAATAGCAGGAGAGTACGGATCCGTATCTCCGTTCTCCTGTTATTTTTTTCTCCGGGGAATAACGCCGTTATTACTGCTTTATCTATGTGAATGATGTTCCTCACAAATACACTCAACAACTTACGCAATGTTTTCCCTCCTGATTCGACTGGCGGCTAGATACCACTTGAACTTAACCAACCAACATGACCAACCAGCTTGAAGTAAGTAAAACCAACTTGACCAACTTGACTAAGTCTTGACTTGACTAAGACCAACTTGAAGTCAGTCTAAGCAGGCAAGTCTCACAAAAAGGCGGCATTCCGACAGTGATTTGCATCGATTTCGCAATAGCTCTCACTCTTTAGTAAGCATGTCAACCCTGCCTTAGCATATACGCCATGCAGTTAAGCAAGTACTCATCAGTTAATGTGGCCACTAGCAATGCTCGCTCACGTTTTGCAATACTGAGTCGAAGGTCACCCCCGCGAGGTCTTCGTCGATCCCGTTACAGTTGCCGAATTTGAAATAAAGTCGCTGGCGAACAAGCGCGGAGTTTTAGTCACTTTCGGTGTTTCAGTGCCCACGTGTTTGACAGCGTCGCTAGACGACTTCGTCTCGCCCGTGACTAATCCTGGCGGTCATCGGGCGTCACACGCCGCGCTTGGCGCGTCGCGTCGTTTTTGTCTCGTTGACCCTGATGAGCGGTGTCGATGGCTCGCCGGCCGCCGAAAAAGAGTCGATCGGGCGTATTTTTACGCTGCTGTCGGCTCGTTAGCGTTCCCGTGTCGGCCAGGGCGTCGACACTAACGCCCATTCGGGAGGTGACGCGCGTGCTTGAAACGCCTCACTGGCTTTTACATTGCGAACAAGCGTCGAAATGCGGAACAGTGCCGGGCTGACGCGGGTATAAAGCAGCGGTGCACCTGCGAGCGTGGGAATTTTCAAGCGGACTCCGCGGATTCTGCATGTTGCGATCAACCTCTGAATGTTGTGAATTGCAGGATCCAGTAAGCACAGACGTGATTTTAGGGTCAAGAATGCCGTCCGGAAATCAGGCGACACTGCTAGGCTCTATATCTCACGTTATAAAACATCCGGGAACGCTTCGCGTCAGCTGTGCCATTCGTCGTTCATGTCTTGTGTTCCTTTTTATGAGCGTATGCCTCTTATCTCAACGCCTACGGTTTTATATTGCTTTAACTTTTAATCCGCTAATGTAAAGCAAGGCTGAGTGCTCAACGTGTCCTCAGCACGCAAGCCAGCATCCAATGATGAACGCAAGTAGGGAAATTATTGATATATGACGCCTGTCTACCCTTATTATGATTATCATCAGCCATCAATATTTTGAAGGAGCCGGAGCGATCAATGACGTTTAATAAAATGGCGCAATTGCAAAGGTTAGGATTTCGAGATTCATAAAATATGATCAAGCTAAAAGATATAGGCAAAAAAAGAACAGTGCAAAGCACGCGCGCAACAGATCGGTGTGAGGTATGCATGGAGCAGAACGGTGAGAGCGTGCAACGTATCTGGCACCTTCACATGAATGAGAAGGAAGGCCAGGCCGTAAAAAACTGCGAAGCACGACGTGCTGTTCAGACTAAGTGGTGTGAAAGGCACCCGTTGCCGCGGGTCACTGGCGATGCCAAATACCCAGCATCTGCAAGGCATCACGATTGTTTGAAGAAAGATGCTAATCGTAATCATAATCATAATCATATAATCGACCGCCACCAGACACATTTAAGCTATGAAATGCGTGCTTTAATTGGGCCGACCGCTATAGAGCATCGACTGGTATCTGGCCCGAGGGGTCGGTCCACGGGGGGGGGGACGAGTACCGTATCGCCGCTCGACAGGGCACAAATATACCCAGTGGTGTCTTCACTGGCTGGCAAGACGGAAGGCAAAACTATCCGTTAAACTAGAGCCACAGCTACGTTGAGGGGGAGGTAGGCCGCAGTTTACAAAGCCCTGTTACGCTCACACTGTCTGCCTTTGGCTTGACGGTAGCCTGGCGCCAACATCTGTACGAGCCTAGGCGTCATGCATTTCGTCGAATCAAGCATTCGATACGCCAGACAAGCCGCCATCTCCCACCGCAGCGGACAGCAGAGCGGAAGGGATCGCGTCGTGCCGCGACAATAAACAATGTGTCTTCCCGCCGCCAACCACCTGGCGAGCCTGCGACAAACTGCGCCAGGGGGTCCGAATGGACAAACGGCACGTGCGCGACACGCCGACACCACTGCCAGAGACTGTCTGTCGTCTGCTAGAGACTGTCCCGCAGACGATAGGGTATATCGGCGGCGATAAGATGTGACAACCCGACGCGCGGTGAGCGTGAGTCATCTCCCAGATGATAACAGCCATCGTGAAACGTCCCTCACATTTTATTCATAACTCGCGTTTAGTGTGCGAGAATACAGCCGGAGCCCTCGTCAGCAGAAGCATCTTTGCCAATAGTTGCCGGTGGGTGAAAGCCGGCACCGAATGCTTGGGTATACCGGTACTTAAATCGTTTGCTTTTCGCTCAGCTTTCATTCACCAATGATCGCAGTGTGATTTTAAGTCATACACCTTGAACCCGTAATATATGTTCTAAGTGAAGTTAGCTGATATACAAATCAACCCTCTCAAATACTGAACTAGCCAATGGAGACAGTATCAACACAGGTGTAGCATTTCCCTCCCTCCAAATGGCCAATTGCAAATGGTGAGATGAGGGGAATCAACCCTCATTATGTAAACTCGTTTGCACTTTTTTCGTCCGAGAATTCTATTTTTAGGTCAGGCATTTTTCTGTACGCCAGCTTCATTAACTCACGCACTGGTTCTCTCCCCTTTCTTCAGAGACGTGGCGTTACTCATGGCTGTGAGGACAGTGTCCTATGGACCAAACTAGCATCTGTGCTTTATGACATCGATCAAATAGCCCATCTGACGTACCAGTAGTCGTGGAAGCACGAGAAAGAACGGTCTGTGCTGGACCGCCATCCCAATCCTGCAACAAGCCGAATGCCACTAGCTGCCCATAACCCAGCGGCTACTTACGCAGTGCCTCGGGCGCTTCACGTGGGTGCCGGGCCGCGCGGCCAGCCGTCCGCGCAGTCGCCGCACGATTCAGCGCCAGGTGGGCGCACCGCGCGGCAGCGGCACAACCGGGATCCGCTGAGCGGAGGATCACGGCCCGATCATCACGTGACCGGAAGCCATGACGGTTGAATGGCCGGCGGCGCATTGTCCGCTGCCGGTCGACCGCAGTGGGATGCCACGCCGGCGCGAGTCTGTCATCTGGGTCAGCAGCGCCCGGCGGACAGGTCGTGCAGGTCACGTCGCGCGCAGGAGACGCGCTCAGGCGGCAATGTATGGGGGGATTCCGGCAGGCGGGCCGAGTTTAGCTGGACAAGTCAAGCTACCCTGGCTTAGTCTGATCCATTTTGTGGGTTGGGTTTGCAAGTGTACCATTGACACCATGTTTGTGTGGGCCGAAGCTCATGCTTAAATAGCATGCAGCGGTAGCCTACGAGCACGTGGCCGCTACCTCGGTTGGATGTTCCTAGGACAATTGATGCCCCACTCCAGAGACCATGAATGGCCGAAATTGGCCCTCGACTTCGACATCGAAACCCCCAGAGTGAGCAGATCTGGGGTTCCGCCCGTTACGCGACACCAAAAACCTAAGCAGGGTCCTAGCTAGCCTCCTCGCTTTGTAGACACATCAAAATATCTAATGTTGCCGCCTCGCCTGGCAAAACTGAGCGCGCTCCTGCGGCGGGGTTCGCAGATACTCGCCACGCCAATTTATCAAAATAGTTGAACTGTGGCGTGCACAAAACGCGGGCCGATTCATGGTTTAGCAATGGTGACGAGCGGCATTCTGCTTGCCCGTGGGCGGCTGCCACAGGCGCCGTGAGTTATTGTGCCACTAATGGGCATGCTGGTACGTAAAGCGCAGTTTCCCACGGTTTACCGCACGTTTCCGGGCACACATCACCACAACACGCTCTGAATAGCGCGCTAAATGCTCTCGGTCGCATCGCTTCAGACCTGAGCTGTCATCGTTGACTTCTTCTCCGACGACTACTTCTACATCGACTACTCCGCAACAGTAACGATGATGATAAAGGTTTCCCAATGCGCGATGATAACATGCGGCAGAATCCGCTACCGCTACCCCCCGCCTGAGTCCAGTGTTGCGTGCAACAAACGTCACGCGATGAGACCGGAAATTGTGAAGTCCGCACCACCGCCTGGACAGCTCTCGGCTGCTGTTCTGTATCTCGGGACTCGCAGGTTCTCGCCGTGCGACGCCTCGCTTCTGAGCTCCGCGCATCTCTCCAGGGAGATGCAACGAGCTCCGCGCATCCTCTCCAGTGCACGGAGCTCAGATAGACAGTGGGCGTCGACCCCGGCTGTCTGGGGTCACGTGCCGGCGCCAGTCGCGCGCAGTGGCAGGCGCGCGCGCAGGGCCCCCGGCTGTCTGGGGTCACGCCATCATACGACCTGCCGGCGCCAGTCGGCGCGCAGTGGTAGGCGCGCTCCCAGGTCCCCTGCTGTCGGGGGGTCACGCCTCACACGACCTGCCGGCGCCAGTCGCGCGCAGTGGGCAGGCGCGCTCCCAGGACCCCTGCTGTCGGGGGTCACGCCTCACACGACCTGCCGGCGCCAGTCGCGCGCAGTGGCAGGCGCGCGCCCAGGACCGGGAACAGGGGTGCGTCACGGGACCATTCTTAGTATCATAGACTATCCCACCCGGTTGAGATGCTTACTTTTAAACATTCTGAACTCAGGCTACTCGGTGCGCTGGTGTCAGGGTCTAAAGACTTGCACCATGCGCAGGGGCGTGGCTTCACAGAACGGGTGGTGGGGGGGGGGGGGGACTGAACCGGTGACGAATGAATCGATCTACCTGCTCACAAGCAGGTTTCTCCCCAGATTTGGTCCACTTCATTCCTAAGGATGGGGGATGGAAGCCTAACCAAAGCGTGATAGGAAGGATGATGGCTTTGGACAGCGTGACGTTGCACGCAGATGTAGTTCCAGACCACAAAGAAACATTTTAAAAAAACGCTCGAACAGTCTGGCCAAGTGGGGTAGGGGTGCCATGTTATATACTTACTGGAGCTGAGCGTCCTCCTTCCCCCAAAAAACTGAGAGTTCCTCAATGTTCTTCTGAGTCCCCCAATGCATATGAGCAAAAAGGGGAAGTTTATTTGGTCACCAAAATGTTTCAGTAGCTGAACTGCTTGTGTACCAGTAGTCGAAACTCTTCAGTATCAATAGTTTTCAATCATACATTATTAGAGCTATGATGCAGACTTCAAATGGGGACCCATTCCCGACCATCAAAGCAATTTTGGAGCCGACCGATCTTGTAAAACTACGAACGAAAATCAAAGTGACCGAAGTCCGGGAGAATCAGGATTTGGGGCAAATTAGGCATCTTTAACGGCTTAGCAGCACCCCCCCCCCCCCACCCCCCACCACCTCCACCGATTTTACAAAGCGACACCCCCGCAGGTAGATCTCACTAAGCGGACCAGTGCGTAAGCAGGGGTAGCGGGGCCAAGAAGACACCTAATGCGCAACGCAATACATGGCCGACTCCGGCGGTCTTGGAGGCGCCTGGCCGCCTGTTCCCGCAGCAACGGTTAGGCCGCATTCATCTTGCGGCACGTGCAAACTCTGTCAGGGCTCTTCCGCGACGCGGAAAAACTCGTGATGGCCTTGCATAATAAATGAACCGCAAGCCGGCACGCCGCGCCCAGACGACTAATGATCAGCTCCTGATTTGTCAAGCTGCCCGCGACGTCGGGTCAGCAGGGCACGCATTTCGGCCGGCGCGCTGGCTTCGCGCCAAAACGGTCGTGGTGGCGCGCCCTGTCGACGGCGCGCCAAGAAACACCCTGCGCGAGGCGCGTGCCAACAATATCACCGTCCGATCTCCGAGGCATCAGGTGGGCAACGCATCAGAACGACACGTGTTATGTCGATTTTTTTATTGATTTTGTTGGGCGTAGGCCAGCACCACCTCTGGAGTGATGGATATTGCGATCACCCGAACCCCGAGCAGTTTTACTTTAGAGCCTGAGGCGAAGTTGGCTATGTTCTTATCATGTATACGCGGGTGTCTCCTCACTCAGTCTGTCAGAAAACGACCACCTTGCAACGGTCGCACTGCTTCTCGATCGGCCGCAGCAACCTGTGTATTGCTATGACAGCCGCGCGCCGCAATCCTCCCCTCCCCCCCCCACCCCCCCGGGGGCACAGCTCTGTCGCCACGCCAGGCGTGGCTCGCGAACAGAGCCGCCCCAGTTTGCGGTCGAGACCCGCGGGGGTCCCGCGGGTCGGAGCCGGCGCCTTCAAAGCCATCGTCAGGCACAGCAGAGACCGGCCCTGGCCGCACCGGCGCGGTGGCAGGGGGGCCCCAGGCGTCTAGATGGGGGGGGGGGGTGCGGAAATTGGTCTGAGGTCGTGGACGGAAAACAATTATTGCATGAAAGTAGCTGGGCACAGTTTGAAAGAGAAAAACGTCGCCTAATATCCTACTTATCCTGCAAATAGTCATATTCATCTACTTGTCCAACCGCTTTAAGTACACAACGCATGACCCTAGCGGTGAGTGCAAACTTTTCATGCAAGACGGTTGTCGCTTGCGCCAGCACGGTGCACCCCAGCCCAACGTAGCATTCCATACCTAATTTAAGGTCTTGCCATAATAACTCCTGGTTGGAAAGACATTGCTCAACGGCTCGGCCGCGCATTTTACGCTGCTGGGTCATGTATATGCGTGATTCATAACGTCGCTGCGCGAAGACCTTAACGTGAAGTGCTCGGAGACTCATTTCAAGCCTTAACATGTCTAGACTCCAGCTGGGCTGCCCGCTTCGCCCCGCTTTAAACCATCGTCATGCCGTTTTGGCAGCGGCGTCAGGGCCAGACCTTATGTCATCGTACTCCTGTCGTTAAAGACTAGGAACGCGTCACGTATCAAACGCAGAATACCGGTCGTGTAATGGTTAAGATGCAGACCTGGGAAAGTAGAGGCACAGGGTTTTAAGTGCCGGACGTGGGCGCTGTTTCGACGCAGGGGGTGAAAGGTAGGCGACGGCCGTGTAACCCTCAGCAACTGAGGTCGTCTTAACGTGAAGCCCCAATGATCACAAGCTAACAAGCGTCAAACTCAGCTGGTCATAGGAAAAGATGGGATGCAGTGAAATAGAGGTTTAAACACTGACCGACAGTACATGCGCATGATTAGAGAGTCTGGCTGCTGTGTGTCATGGTGTTCGGTTTTTGGGTGCACACTGTCCCAGCTTAAGTTTGCTTGCAGACTTACGGCCGGCCTTGTTATTTCGCTTGTGGATGATTTTTCACTGTTTTTTCCTCAATCTCGCACGCCCCGCGGTAAAAACCACTAGCACTACATCTTTTCTCCAAGACGTGGGACATTCCCTTAAAAAAATCCAAAATTATCCGCCATGCTTGTTTTCGTTGAAGCGTTCCGGCAATGTCATAACGTCCCGATGGAAAATTAGCAGCCGGCTATCTCGGCACGCAATGGAGAATCCCAAAACAACCACTTCTCGAGAGGCATTTGCACTGCAACCACGGGCAACCTGCGGTGATCGCAGACCTCGGCCCAGAAAGGGTCAGCCGCGGTCGATATTCCGAACCCGGCCCTTCTGCCTTGCGCCAAAGCCCAGTTGTCCCGAACAGCCGGTACTTCACCGTCCTGCTGCAAGCAGTACTTGACGTCGTCCGCGATGGCTTCGCTGATACCGTCGGCCGTGCCCTCGATACTGAAGCTGACGGGCCCGGCTCCTGCTTCTGCTCCTGCTCCTGCTCCTGCTCCCGTGGGTCCCAGTCGGCGCCGTACTTGTCCTTGCGCTCCTGCACGCGGCCCATGAACTCCTGACGGACCTGCCGACAGGAGCACCTGGTCCAGGTCTTGGTTCTGGTGCTGGTGCTGGTGCTGGTCCTGGTCCTGGTGCTGAAGCTGGGTGGGCCCCTGAAGGTCCTGAGACCACAGGCGCATGTTCGTGCAGTCTGGATACGCCAGACGAGAGACGGGGCGGGAGTGGAGAGCGAGAACGGCGGGGTGTCGGTGACGACGGGGTGAGCATGTTAGAGAACGGCGGTGTGACGGTGAGGACGGGGTGAACATGTGAGAGAGAGAGAGAGAGAGAGAGAGAGAGAGAGAGAGAGAGAGAGAGAGAGAGAGAGAGAGAGAGGAGGAGAGAGAGAGAGAGAGAAGAGAGAGAGAGAGAGAGAGAAGAGAGAGAGAGAGAGAGAGAGAGAGAGAGGAGAGAGAGAGAGAGTAGAGCGAGAGAGAGAGAGAGGAGAGAGAGAGAGAGAGAGAGAGAGAGAGAGAAGGAGGAGAGATAGAGAGGAGAGAGAGAGAGAGAGAGAGGAGAGAGAGAGAGAGAGAGAGAGAGAGAGAGAGAGAGAGAGAGAGAGAGAGAGAGAGAGAAGGAGAGAGAGAGAGAGAGAGAGAGAGAGAGCGAGAGAGAGAGAGAGAGAGAAAGAGAGAGAGAGAGAGAGAGAGAGAGAGAGAGAGAGAGCGAGAGAGAGAGAGAGAGAGAGAGAGAGAGAAGAGAGAGAGAGAGCGAGAGAGAGAAGAGAGAGAGAGGAGAGAGAGAGAGAGAAGAGAGAGAGAGAGAGATAGAAGAGAGAGAGAGAGAGAGAGAGAGAGAGAGAGAGAGAGAGAGAGAGAGAGAGAGAGGAGAGAGAGAGAGAGAGAGAGAGAGAGAGAGAGAGAGAGAAGAGAGAGAGAGAGAGAGAGGAAGAGATGAACGATGGTGTGACGGTGACGGGGAACATGTGAGAGAACGGCGGAGTGACGGTGAGCACGGCGTGAGCATGTGAAAGCGCCAGTCGGCGGCATTGCTGAATGTTGAATATCGTTCTAAATTTGGCATTCAATTCAGCTAGTGGCAGGTATCTAAGGCTCATGATGTCAATAGCATTAGGTTTACTTTTTTAGGGCTCTCTGCCCAGTTTATATATGTCTCTGGCCTTCCTTAACCTTGTTTTCATAGAGACAGTACAGGTGAGAAATTGCATTCGGGTGATATCTTCGCACACATGCACACGTCAATACGACGAGAGTGCGTTAAATGTTGCATGCATCAGGGGCCGGCACGACACCTACATTTAGCCATTTCTCACAACTTTGGAGTTACAAGGTAATGATAGATGATCCAATTAATAAGCGCATTCAAACAGCGGAGGCGGTAGCAAGGGCACGTTCCCTCGTCAAACATTTTACACGGATTCATAGACCTGTTGATAAATACAATCGACAAATCGAGATAGATACTCAAAATAAACATGCTGAAGAAACGTGACGTTTGTATACGCCTTATGGAGTCTCGCGTGCCACGTGTAAAAATACTTTTGTCACCGTTCTGACCTGCTCGACGACCCCGAAGTCACGTGGTTCTGCTGGGAGCTCGCGCTTCGGCTTGTTCAGCCTCAGGGATCCGTTTGCCTTCCGGTCCAAACGCTCCACCAGCTTTTCCTGGAGACACGGCCGTCATGTGCCTCAAGAAGGCAACGGAAACACGTGGCCCATGACCCGCGATAAGAGGTGCTGTTGCTGCTGCAATTGGGGGATTGGGGGATCCAGCTGGTATTTGGAACCCAACATTGCTTTTTTTTAATAAAGGCATGAGCCGTGTATTGTATGGACAAAAATGGGGAGAAATGCTTTTTTGAGAAACTTGTGAGACATTTCCCCTGCCCCCTAGCATTTACATCTCGAATATTTCAAGACCCAACATCTCAATTACATTCCAGAGCCATACCGTCCCCTGCACTCCTTATCGAGAAGGACCACGCTGTCTTTGTCCAGAAACCACAGCCACCACATCATCGTCACATTCTCGTGTGCATTTTTGTCGATCTCCCCTTCACAAACACCCCCTCCCCCTCCCCCGCGACCTCCGACCTGGTACTCGTTGTAAATCTGTTCGGCGACGGCCGGCTCGTCGCTGGGCGGCTGCGCTCGCCGACAGCGCATGCGCGGAGCGTAGGACAGGCTGCCCCCGGGCGGTAGGAATGGGTCAGTCCGGCCCTGGTGCTGGTACCTGCGACGATAGGCGCACGCGTTATGCTACTGGATAAGGGTGATGCTGCGATGCCATGCTAGCCCATCTTTGTATGGTATTAACCGAGGTGGTAATGCGTCGGACCGTCCGTTAATAATGTTACGCGTTTTGCGACGTCCTCAGCCGCTCTACCACCTGGTTACGCACTGATTACGCTGCGTGAGCTCTCCCACCTGCAGTTCTGCGCTAAGTGAAGCGCCCAAAGAGGTTACGAGGTCCGCTTAGCCTGCAATGAAGCTGGAGGTGCGAGAGAAAGCAACACTGTTGTTTTCTGTTCGCTGTTCAGCGCTGTTCGATTTTTCTGAGTTGCATAATGCACATCTTTAGAAACGCCGTGCATGTTTAGTCCACAATCTCAAGCACTGCCATAATAAATTCCACCGATCTGGCCGCGCAGCTACAACTTCAACGGTTCGATGTTGTTCGTCGATGTATGAGGTAGACATATGGCGGAAGCCGGGCGCAGTACACGTATCTCTCGGCGAAAATAAAATGTTGATCACATACATATCGCAATTCACAGACACTCTTCACGTTCGGGGCATATCAGAAAAGAAGAAAACACTATTAGACCGCCTACGCTGAATGCTGGCAAGCTATTTGCCTGCCAAAACTGCTGGACGTGTCGTGCTTGCGGGACAGCAGAAACTCGATCGGGTTGCGTCATGTTTGCATGACGTCACATCCAACCAATCAATGGCCGGTAATGGCTGTTAGCCGGTGTCGGCGTTTCGTGCTTGGCCATAGGACGCTTTTCTTTCGCTACGTGGTACGGTATGTAATGGGCCCGAACACAATCGCCATTCCAGCTCAGAAGTAGATGAAGACCTGCTTAAAATACTGTCTTAAAGATTCGCTTTGAGAGTGTTTCTCGGTGTTCAGTATGGCCATCTGATCTCAAACTACGCACAAAAGTGAAAACTTCCTAAACTTTCACAGCAATAACATAACTGCTCACGCAAGCTGCCGTTACCTTGTGGTTTGGTCCCGGCTCCCGGGCTGAAACAGGACAGCTTCGATGAAATTTACCAAATGGTTTCAAACTAGCTCACATTCACATGCCCGTGGTCGCTGGTTGGGATAAGACGAGCATTCATGCATATTTAAATATGGGTTGGCGAAGGGAGACAAATCTTGCATTGCGGTGCAAGCTAAGAGTCGGCACCACGCATAAACCGCTTCCGTCGCATGGACACGAGAAGCCAGGGCCCACTTCTACCATGGCTGGTAAAGCGTGCATCTATGCATGTCATGCCACGTGATCTACGTCAGGCTACCCAGGAGGCTCACATATCTACGCGACGTGTCAGCTAGACCGAACTCTGCCTTAATATCCCTCGTGCGAGCTCTACGCGCGGCCACTTCAAGCCGACGGCCTCTAGACCGGCTCCAGCCGCGACATCCCCCCCCCCTTCCCTTTACCCCCCCCCCCCCGGCGGCGGCACGCACCTGGTCACGTGACTGGAGCGGTAGGGCGGCGTCCGGTCGTAGTCGTACGTGTGCGTGGTGACCAGCTCCGCGTGACTGGGCCGACACAGGTCCAGCAGTGACCTCGAGCGCGCCGGCGGCGGCCCCGCGCCGGGCTCGCCGCGGCCGCGCCGCCGGCGCCGCTCCATCAGCCCCAGCAGCGCGTCCTCGAAGAACGCCTCCTTCATCTCCTGGTCGAGCAGGCGGGTCAGGTTGGGGTTGGGCGGGGCGTCGGCGGCGCGCGCCGGCCCCCCCAGTCGCTCAGGTCCCACACAGACTGGCAGCGCGAGGCCGGCCTGCCGCCGCCGCCGCCGCCGCCGTCCAGCCAGCGGCGCAGCAGGTGGGTGCGCAGCCGGCGCTCGCTCAGCGCGTCAGTCAGGTCATCCAGGTCGGCGTCCCAGTCCGGTAGGCGCTCGCGACTGCGCGACGACTCGCGGCTGCGGCGTCGAACGAAAGCCTCCGGGTACCAGTACCTGGAGCAGGCACCGCGGTCAGAGGTACCAGTACCTGGAGCAGGCGCCGCGGTCAGAGGTACCAGTACCTGAAGTACGGCGCTGGGAGAGGCTTACCACGGCGTACAGGGCACGGACTATCGGCATCAGTGAGGAAAAACTGTCCATTTGTCCCTTTACTGAAATTGCGGCGGTGATACTGACGAATCTGAGGCGGGTGATGGGTAACCTGATCACGTTGGTTACAGTTGGTAACCACCTCCGGCCGTGACATGAGGGTTTCCTCCCGCTGTCTACTCCCAGAACGCATCTCTTCACGCACGACTTGAGAACAGTGAACTGTGTATGAGCACACAACAGCAACCTCTCATTCCGCCTGACCTGAGCGTGAC
The DNA here is from genome assembly GCF_011947565.3 of Pollicipes pollicipes. NCBI lineage: Eukaryota > Metazoa > Arthropoda > Thecostraca > Pollicipedomorpha > Pollicipedidae > Pollicipes > Pollicipes pollicipes. Next base: position 2,056,926 of record NW_023595962.1, read on the forward strand.
AGTTTCTGACCAGAGTGTGACTGTCTCTGACCTGAGTGTGACAGTCTGACCCGAGTGTAACAGTCTCTGACCTGAGCGCGATAGACTCTGACCTGAGTGTGTCGTTCTCTGACTTGAGCGACAGTCTCTGACCTGAGCATGACAGTCTCTGACCTCAGCGTGACAGGCTCTGACCTGAGCGTGACAGGCCTGACCTGAGCGTGTCGCATATGCCTGACCTGAGTGTCAGTCTCTGACCTGAGCGTGACAGTCTCTGACTTGAGCGTGGCGGGCTCTGACCAGATCGTGACAGTCTTGACCTGAGCGTGTCAGCTTCTGACCTGAGCGTGTCAACGCAGTCCTCCGGCTCCTGGGAGCGAACGCTGTGCGTGCTGGCCCAGCGGCCGCGCCTCCAGCCGCCGTCTTCGGTGTAGTCCCACACGCTCTCAGGCCTCTCCAGTTCCGGGGCCTCGGCAGGCTGCGCCAGCCCCGGCACCGAGTTGGAGCGCGGCCGGGGCTCGGACCGGCCCAGCGAGCCGCGCCGCTCCGGTGGCGGCGGGCGGCGGAGGAGGGCCGGCCGTCGCTGGAGCCTGCCAGACGGCCGGCGGCGGCGGCGGCGAGCCGGCCGGCTGGCGGCAGCGGCGAGGCGGCTCGGGCGGGGCGACCGCCGCCGGCGGAAGCGCTTCGCGCGGGGCTGGAGGCTCCGGCGGCGCCGGCTGCGAGCGGTGTCTCTTCCTGGACGCCGCCGGGCTTCTCCAGGGCGCAGTGTCAGCCGTGACCTCGGCGCCCGCGGTGACGGGGGCGCCCGTCCGCGCATCATCGCGTCCGCCAGCGACGGGACGGCCCTGGCGGCCCTGGTCAGCCGCTGCAGTTGACGCTGCTCCTCGACGCCGGCGGCGGCGTCTGCGGGACGCGGCGGCGCCGGCGCGCCGCCACCTCGGCCAGGTTCTTCTGGATGTCGCGAAGCACGTCGCCGCCGCTGTCCTGCCCGCTGCCGGATGACGTGACCGAGTCCTCCCCGGACGCGCGCGCCGCCCACCTGGACGCGGCAGATGGGTGAGGTGGCCAGCGGCGCCCCAGGAGCGGGCTGCTGCGCGAGCGCGTCGCTCGACAGTGTTAGCACGGTGTGGTGGCGCGTACCTTCATGTAAAGCGTGCCGCTCTGCTCGGTGTCCTCCGTCGCGTCGCCCGGCGCAGCCGCCGGCACGATGGCGTTGCTCTCCGACGCGAGCGTCCTGGTAACGACGCGGACGACTTGACGGACGAGAGAAAGGTGCTCTTCACGCCCTGCACGTGCCCCGGCTCGATCTCCATGCGATGCCGTCCCGCGCGGACGTACGATCGACGTCTGCCGGCGTCGTCAGCCCGTCGCCGGCCAGGCTGTGCCTCCGCCGCGTCACCGGCGGCGAGCGACGCTCCTCGTCGGTGTCGACGGGCTCTTCGCCCGACTCGAAGCGGCGCACGAGCCGCGCCAGGCGGCCGCCGGAGCTCAGAGACCTGCGCACCGGCAGCGGGCCGACGCTCGCCCGGCGCCCGTCCGGCGGCGGCGGACTCCGGACTCTGAC
>NW_023595962.1:2059468-2144468 GCF_011947565.3 Pollicipes pollicipes
GTCAGAGTCCGGAGTCCGCCGCCGCCGGACGGGCGCCGGGCGAGCGTCGGCCCGCTGCCGGTGCGCAGGTCTCTGAGCTCCGGCGGCCGCCTGGCGCGGCTCGTGCGCCGCTTCGAGTCGGGCGAAGAGCCCGTCGACACCGACGAGGAGCGTCGCTCGCCGCCGGTGACGCGGCGGAGGCACAGCCTGGCCGGCGACGGGCTGACGACGCCGGCAGACGTCGATCGTACGTCCGCGCGGGACGGCATCGCATGGAGATCGAGCCGGGGCACGTGCAGGGCGTGAAGAGCACCTTTCTCTCGTCCGTCAAGTCGTCCGCGTCGTTACCAGGACGCTCGCGTCGGAGAGCAACGCCATCGTGCCGGCGGCTGCGCCGGGCGACGCGACGGAGGACACCGAGCAGAGCGGCACGCTTTACATGAAGGTACGCGCCACCACACCGTGCTAACACTGTCGAGCGACGCGCTCGCGCAGCAGCCCGCTCCTGGGGCGCCGCTGGCCACCTCACCCATCTGCCGCGTCCAGGTGGGCGGCGCGCGCGTCCGGGGAGGACTCGGTCACGTCATCCGGCAGCGGGCAGGACAGCGGCGGCGACGTGCTTCGCGACATCCAGAAGAACCTGGCCGAGGTGGCGGCGCGCCGGCGCCGCCGCGTCCCGCAGACGCCGCCGCCGGCGTCGAGGAGCAGCGTCAACTGCAGCGGCTGACCAGGGCCGCCAGGGCCGTCCCGTCGCTGGCGGACGCGATGATGCGCGGACGGGCGCCCCCGTCACCGCGGGCGCCGAGGTCACGGCTGACACTGCGCCCTGGAGAAGCCCGGCGGCGTCCAGGAAGAGACACCGCTCGCAGCCGGCGCCGCCGGAGCCTCCAGCCCCGCGCGAAGCGCTTCCGCCGGCGGCGGTCGCCCCGCCCGAGCCGCCTCGCCGCTGCCGCCAGCCGGCCGGCTCGCCGCCGCCGCCGCCGGCCGTCTGGCAGGCTCCAGCGACGGCCGGCCCTCCTCCGCCGCCCGCCGCCACCGGAGCGGCGCGGCTCGCTGGGCCGGTCCGAGCCCCGGCCGCGCTCCAACTCGGTGCCGGGGCTGGCGCAGCCTGCCGAGGCCCCGGAACTGGAGAGGCCTGAGAGCGTGTGGGACTACACCGAAGACGGCGGCTGGAGGCGCGGCCGCTGGGCCAGCACGCACAGCGTTCGCTCCCAGGAGCCGGAGGACTGCGTTGACACGCTCAGGTCGGAAACTGACACGCTCAGGTCAAAGCCTGCCACGCTCAGGTCATGGCCTGTCACGCTCAGGTCAGAGACTGTTACACTCAGGTCAGACTGTCACACTCAGGTCAGAGACTGTCACGCTCAGGTCAGAAACTGTCACGCTCAGGTCAGGCGGAATGAGAGGTTGCTGTTGTGTGCTCATACACAGTTCACTGTTCTCAAGTCGTGCGTGAAGAGATGCGTTCTGGGAGTAGATAGCGGGAGAAAACCCTCATGTCACGGCCGGAGGTAGTTACCAACTGTAACCAACGTGATCAGGTTACCCATCACCCGCCTCAGATTCGTCAGTATCACCGCCGCAATTTCAGTAAAGGGACAAATGGACAGTTTTTCCTCACTGATGCCGATAGTCCGTGCCCTGTACGCCGTGGTAAGCCTCTCCCAGCGCCGTACTTCAGGTACTGGTACCTCTGACCGCGGCGCCTGCTCCAGGTACTGGTACCTCTGACCGCGGTGCCTGCTCCAGGTACTGGTACCCGGAGGCTTTCGTTCGACGCCGCAGCCGCGAGTCGTCGCGCAGTCGCGAGCGCCTACCGGACTGGGACGCCGACCTGGATGACCTGACTGACGCGCTGAGCGAGCGCCGGCTGCGCACCCACCTGCTGCGCCGCTGGCTGGACGGCGGCGGCGGCGGCGGCGGCAGGCCGGCCTCGCGCTGCCAGTCTGTGTGGGACCTGAGCGACTGGGGGGGCCGGCGCGCGCCGCCGACGCCCCGCCCAACCCCAACCTGACCCGCCTGCTCGACCAGGAGATGAAGGAGGCGTTCTTCGAGGACGCGCTGCTGGGGCTGATGGAGCGGCGCCGGCGGCGCGGCCGCGGCGAGCCCGGCGCGGGGCCGCCGCCGGCGCGCTCGAGGTCACTGCTGGACCTGTGTCGGCCCAGTCACGCGGAGCTGGTCACCACGCACACGTACGACTACGACCGGACGCCGCCCTACCGCTCCAGTCACGTGACCAGGTGCGTGCCGCCGCCGGGGGGGGGGGGGTAAAGGGAAGGGGGGGGGGATGTCGCGGCTGGAGCCGGTCTAGAGGCCGTCGGCTTGAAGTGGCCGCGCGTAGAGCTCGCAAGAGGGCATCTTAAGGCAGAGTTCGGTCTAGCTGACACGTCGCGTAGATATATGAGCCTCCTGGGTAGCCTGACGTAGATCACGTGGCATGACATGCATAGATGCACGCTTTACCAGCCATGGCAAAATTGGGCCCTGGCTTCTCGTGTCCATGCGACGGAAGCGGTTTATGCGTGGTGCCGACTCTTAGCTTGCACCGCAATGCAAGATTTGTCTCCCTTCGCCAACCCATATTTAAATATGCATGAATGCTCGTCTTATCCCAACCAGCGACCACGGGCATGTGAATGTGAGCTAGTTTGAAACCATTTGGTAAATTTCATCGAAGCTGTCCTGTTTCAGCCCGGGAGCCGGGACCAAACCACAAGGTAACGGCAGCTTGCGTGAGCAGTTATGTTATTGCTGTGAAAGTTTAGGAAGTTTTCACTTTTGTGCGTAGTTTGAGATCAGATGGCCATACTGAACACCGAGAAACACTCTCAAAGCGAATCTTTAAGACAGTATTTTAAGCAGGTCTTCATCTACTTCTGAGCTGGAATGGCGATTGTGTTCGGGCCCATTACATACCGTACCACGTAGCGAAAGAAAAGCGTCCTATGGCCAAGCACGAAACGCCGACACCGGCTAACAGCCATTACCGGCCATTGATTGGTTGGATGTGACGTCATGCAAACATGACGCAACCCGATCGAGTTTCTGCTGTCCCGCAAGCACGACACGTCCAGCAGTTTTGGCAGGCAAATAGCTTGCCAGCATTCAGCGTAGGCGGTCTAATAGTGTTTTCTTCTTTTCTGATATGCCCCGAACGTGAAGAGTGTCTGTGAATTGCGATATGTATGTGATCAACATTTTTATTTTCGCCGAGAGATACGTGTACTGCGCCCGGCTTCCGCCATATGTCTACCTCATACATCGACGAACAACATCGAACCGTTGAAGTTGTAGCTGCGCGGCCAGATCGGTGGAATTTATTATGGCAGTGCTTGAGATTGTGGACTAAACATGCACGGCGTTTCTAAAGATGTGCATTATGCAACTCAGAAAAATCGAACAGCGCTGAACAGCGAACAGAAAACAACAGTGTTGCTTTCTCTCGCACCTCCAGCTTCATTGCAGGCTAAGCGGACCTCGTAACCTCTTTGGGCGCTTCACTTAGCGCAGAACTGCAGGTGGGAGAGCTCACGCAGCGTAATCAGTGCGTAACCAGGTGGTAGAGCGGCTGAGGACGTCGCAAAACGCGTAACGTTATTAACGGACGGTCCGACGCATTACCACCTCGGTTAATACCATACAAAGATGGGCTAGCATGGCATCGCAGCCTCACCCTTATCCAGTAGCATAACGCGTGCGCCTATCGTCGCAGGTACCAGCACCAGGGCCGGACTGACCCATTCCTACCGCCCGGGGGCAGCCTGTCCTACGCTCCGCGCATGCGCTGTCGGCGAGCGCAGCCGCCCAGCGACGAGCGGCCCGTCGCCGAACAGATTTACAACGAGTACCAGGTCAGAGGTCGCGGGGGAGGGGGAGGGGGTGTTTGTGAGGGGGAGATCGACAAAAATGCACACGAGAATGTGACGATGATGTGGTGGCTGTGGTTTCTGAGTACAAAGACAGCGTGGTCCTTCTCGATAAGGAGTGCAGGGGACGGTATGGCTCTGGAAATGTAATTGAGATGTTGGGTCTTGAAATGTTCGAGATGTAAATGCTAGGGGGCAGGGGAAATGTCTCACAAGTTTCTCAAAAAACATTTCTCCCCATTTTTGTCCATACAATACACGGCTCATGCCTTTTATTAAAAAAAAAGCAATGTTCAGGTTCCCAAATACCAGCTGGATCCCCCAATCCCCCAATTGCAGCAGCAACAGCACCTCTTATCGCGGGTCATGGGCCACGTGTTTCCGTTGCCTTCTTGAGGTCAGGCATGACGGCCGTGTCTCCAGGAAAAGCTGGTGGAGCGTTTGGACCGGAAAGCAAACGGATCCCTGAGGCTGAACAAGCCGAAGCGCGAGCTCCCAGCGGAACCACGTGACTTCGGGGTCGTCGAGCAGGTCAGAACGGTGACAAAAGTATTTTTACACGTGGCACACGCGAGATCTCCTATAAGGCGTATACAAACGTCACGTTTCTTCAGCATGTTTATTTTGAGTATCTATCTCGATTTGTCGATTGTATTTATCAACAGGTCTATGAATCCGTGTAAAATGTTTGACGAGTGGAACGTGCCCTTGCTACCGCCTCCGCTGTTTGAATGCGCTTCTTAATTCGGACCATCATATCATTACCTTGTAACTCCAAAGTTGTGAGAAATGGCTACATGTAGGTGTCGTGCCAGCCCCCTGACGCATTGCAACATTTAACGCACTCTCGCCGTGTTGACGTGTACATGTGTGCGAAGATATCACCCGGATGCAATTTCTCACCTGTTACTGTCTCTATGAAATAAAACAAGGTTAAGGAAGGCCAGAGACATGCATAAAACTGGGCAGAGAGCCCTAAAAAAAGTACAACCTAATGTTATTGAACTATCATGAGCCTTACATACCTGCCACTAGCTGAATTGGAATGCCAAATTTAGAACGATATTCAACATTCAGCAATGCCGCCGACTGGCCATTTCACATGCTCACGCCGTGCTCACCGTCACTCCGCCGTTCTCTCACATGTTCACCCCGTCTTCACCGTCACACCATCGTTCATCTCTTCCTCTCTCTCTCTCTCTCTCTTCTCTCTCTCTCTCTCTCTCTCTCTCTCTCTCTCTCTCTCCTCTCTCTCTCTCTCTCTCTCTCTCTCTCTCTCTCTCTCTCTCTCTCTCTCTCTCTTCTATCTCTCTCTCTCTCTCTTCTCTCTCTCTCTCTCCTCTCTCTCTCTTCTCTCTCTCGCTCTCTCTCTCTCTTCTCTCTCTCTCTCTCTCTCTCTCTCTCTCGCTCTCTCTCTCTCTCTCTCTCTCTCTCTCTCTCTCTCTTTCTCTCTCTCTCTCTCTCTCGCTCTCTCTCTCTCTCTCTCTCTCTCTCTCCTTCTCTCTCTCTCTCTCTCTCTCTCTCTCTCTCTCTCTCTCTCTCTCTCTCTCTCTCTCTCCTCTCTCTCTCTCTCTCTCTCCTCTCTATCTCTCCTCCTTCTCTCTCTCTCTCTCTCTCTCTCTCTCTCTCCTCTCTCTCTCTCTCGCTCTACTCTCTCTCTCTCTCCTCTCTCTCTCTCTCTCTCTCTCTCTCTCTTCTCTCTCTCTCTCTCTCTCTTCTCTCTCTCTCTCTCTCCTCCTCTCTCTCTCTCTCTCTCTCTCTCTCTCTCTCTCTCTCTCTCTCTCTCTCTCTCTCTCTCTCTCACATGTTCACCCCGTCCTCACCGTCACACCGCCGTTCTCTAACATGCTCACCCCGTCGTCACCGACACCCCGCCGTTCTCGCTCTCCACTCCCGCCCCGTCTCTCGTCTGGCGTATCCAGACTGCACGAACATGCGCCTGTGGTCTCAGGACCTTCAGGGGCCCACCCAGCTTCAGCACCAGGACCAGGACCAGCACCAGCACCAGCACCAGAACCAAGACCTGGACCAGGTGCTCCTGTCGGCAGGTCCGTCAGGAGTTCATGGGCCGCGTGCAGGAGCGCAAGGACAAGTACGGCGCCGACTGGGACCCACGGGAGCAGGAGCAGGAGCAGGAGCAGAAGCAGGAGCCGGCGCCCGTCAGCTTCAGGATCGAGGGCACGGCCGACGGTATCAGCGAAGCCATCGCGGACGACGTCAAGTACTTGCTGCAGCAGGACGGTGAGTGCCGGCTGTTCGGGACAACTGGGCTTTGGCGCAGAAGGGCCGGGTTCGAATCTCGACCGCGGCTGACCTTTCTGGGCGAGGTTGCGATCACCGCGGTTGCCGTGGTGCAGTGCAGATGCCTTCGAGAAGTGGTGTTTGGGATTCTCCATTGCGTGCCGAGATAGCCGGCTGAATTTTCCATCGGGAAGTTATGACATTGCCGGAACGCTTCAACGAAAACAAGCATGGCGGATAATTTTGGATTTTTTAAGGGAATGTCCCACGTCTTGGAGAAAAGATGTAGTGCTAGTGGTTTTTACCGCGGGGCGTTGCGAGATGAGAAAAAACAGTGAAAAATCATCCACAAGCGAAATAACAAGCCGGCGTAAGTCTGCAAGCAAACTTAAGCTGGGACAGTGTGCACCCAAAAAACCGAACACCATGAAACAGCAGCCATGACTCTCTAATCATGCGCATGTACTGTCGGTCAGTGTTTAAACCTCTATTTCACTGCATCCCATCTTTTCCTATGACCAGCTGAGTTTGACGCTTGTTAGCTTGTGATCATTGGGGCTTCACGTAAGACGACCTCAGTTGCTGAGGTTACACGGCGTCGCCTACCTTTCACCCTGGTCGAAACAGCGCCCACCGTCCGGCATAAAACCCTGTGCCTCTACTTTCCCAGGTCTGCATCTTAACCATTACACGACCGGTATTCCTGCGTTTGATACGTGACGCGTTCCTAGTCTTTAACGACAGGAGTACGATGACATAGGTCTGGCCTGACGCCGCTGCCAAAACGGCATGACGATGGTTAAAGCGGGCGAAGCGGGCAGCCCAGCTGGAGTCTAGACATGTTAAGGCTTGAAATGAGTCTCCGAGCACTTCACGTTAAGGTCTTCGCGCAGCGACGTTATGAATCACGCATATACATGACCCAGCAGCGTAAAATGCGCGGCCGAGCCGTTGAGCAATGTCTTTCCAACCAGGAGTTATTATGGCAAGACCTTAAATTAGGTATGGAATGCTACGTTGGGCTGGGGTGCACCGTGCTGGCGCAAGCGACAACCGTCTTGCATGAAAAGTTTGCACTCACCGCTAGGGTCATGCGTTGTGTACTTAAAGCGGTTGGACAAGTAGATGAATATGACTATTTGCAGGATAAGTAGGATATTAGGCGACGTTTTTCTCTTTCAAACTGTGCCCAGCTACTTTCATGCAATAATTGTTTTCCGTCCACGACCTCAGACCAATTTTCCGCACCCCCCCCCCCCCCATCTAGACGCCCTGGGGCCCCCCCTGCCACCGCGCCGGTGCGGCCAGGGCCGGTCTCTGCTGTGCCTGACCGATGGCTTTGAAGGCGCCGGCTCCGACCCGCGGGACCCCCGCGGGTCTCGACCGCAAACTGGGGCGGCTCTGTTCGCGAGCCACGCTGGCGTGGCGACAGAGCTGTGCCCCCTGGGGGGGGGGGGGGGGGAGGGAGGATTGGCGGCGCGCGGGCTGTCATAGAAATACACAGGTTGCTGCGGCCGATCGAGAAGCAGTGCGACCGTTGCAAGGTGGTCGTTTTCTGACAGACTGAGTGAGGAGACACCGCGTATACATGATAAGAACATAGCCAACTTCGCCTCAGGCTCTAAAGTAAACTGCTCGGGGTTCGGGTGATCGCCAATATCCATCACTCCAGAGGTGGTGCTGGCCTCCGCCCAACAAAATCCATAAAAAAATCGACATAACACGGTGTCGTCTGATGCGTTGCCCACCTGATGCCTCGGAGATCGGACGGTGATATTGTTGGCACGCCGCCTCGCGCAGGGTGTTTTTGGCGCGCCGTCGACAGGGCGCGCCACCCACGACCGTTTTGGCGCGAAGCCAGCGCGCCGGCCGAATGCGTGCCCTGCTGACCCGACGTCGCGGGCAGCTTGACAAATCAGCTGATCATTAGTCGTCTGGGCGCGCGTGCCGGCTGCGGTCATTTATTATGCAGGCCATCACGAGTTTTCCGCGTCGCGGAAGAGCCCTGACAGAGTTTGCACGTGCCGCAAGATGAATGAGGCCTAACCGTGCCGCGGGAACAGGCGGCCAGGCGCCTCCAAGACCGCCGGAGTCGGCCATGTATTGCGTTGCGCATTAGGTGTCTTTCTTGGCCCCGCTACCCCTGGTTACGCACTGGTCCCGCTTAGTGAGATCTACCTGCGGGGGTGTCGCTTTGTAAAATCGGTGGAGGTGGGTGGGGGGGTGGGGGGGGGGGGGGTGCTAAGCCGTTAAAGATGGCCTAATTTGCCCCAAATCCTGATTTCTCCCCGGACTTCGGTCACTTTGATTTTCGTTCCTTAGTTTAAAAGATCGGTCGGCTCCAAAATTGCTTTGATGGTCGGGAATGGGTCCCCATTTGAAGTCTGCATCATAGCTATAATAATGTATGATGAAACTATTGATACTGAAGAGTTTCGACTACTGGTACACAAGCAGTTCAGCTACTGAAACATTTTGGTGACCAAATAAAATTCCCTTTTTGCTCATATGCATTGGGGGACTCAGAAGAACATTGAGGAACTCTCAGTTTTTGGGGGAGGGAGGACGCTCAGCTCCAGTAAGTATATAACATGGCACCCCTACCCACTTGGCCAGACTGTTCGAGCGTTTTTTAAAATGTTTCTTTGTGGTCTGGAACTACATCTGCGTGCAACGTCACGCTGTCCAAAGCCATCATCCTTCCTATCACGCTTTGGTTAGGCTTCATTCCGCATCCTTAGGAATGAAGTGGACCAAATCTGGGGAGAAACCTGCTTGTGAGCAAGGTAGATCGATTCATTCGTCACCGTTCAGTCCCCCCCCCCCCCCCACCACCCGTTCTGTGAAGCCACGCCCCTGCCGCATGGGTGCAAGTCTTTAGGACCTGACACCCAGCGCACCGAGTAGCCTGAGTTCAGAACTGTTTAAAAGTAAGTATCAACCGGGTGGGATAGTCTATGATACTAAGAATGGTCCGTGACGCACCCCTGTTCCCGGTCCTGGGCGCGCGCCTGCCACTGCGCGCGACTGGCGCCGGCAGGTCGTGTGAGGCGTGACCCCCGACAGCAGGGGTCCTGGGCGCGCGCCCGCCACTGCGCGCGACTGGCGCCGGCAGGTCGTGTGAGGCGTGACCCCCGACAGCAGGGGTCCTGGGCGCGCGCCTACCACTGCGCGCGACTGGCGCCGGCAGGTCGTATGAGGCGTGACCCCAGACAGCCGGGGCCCTGCGCGCGCGCCTGCCACTGCGCGCGACTGGCGCCGGCACGTGACCCCAGACAGCCGGGGTCGACGCCACTGTCTATCTGAGCTCCGTGCCTGGAGAGATGCGCGGAGCTCGTGCATCTCCCTGGAGAGATGCGCGGAGCTCAGAAGCGAGGCGTCGCACGGCGAGACCTGCGAGTCCCGAGATACAGAACAGCAGCCGAGAGCTGTCCAGGCGGTGGTGCGGACTTCACAAATTTCCGGTCTCATCGCGTGACGTTTGTTGCACGCAACACTGGACTCAGGCGGGGTAGCGGATTCTGCCGCATGTTATCATCGCGCATTGGGAAACCTTTATCATCATCGTTACTGTTGCGGAGTAGTCGATGTAGAAGTAGTCGTCGGAGAAGAAGTCAACGATGACAGCTCAGGTCTGAAGCGATGCGACCGAGAGCATTTAGCGCGCTATTCAGAGCGTGTTGTGGTGATGTGTGCCCGGAAAGTGCGGTAAACCGTGGGAAAACTGCGCTTTACGTACCAGCATGCCCATTAGTGGCACATAACTCACGGCGCCTGTGGCAGCCGCCCACGGCAAGCAGAATGCCGCTCGTCACCATTGCTAAACCATGAATCGGCCGCGTTTTGTGCACGCCACAGTTCAGCTATTTTGATAAATTGGCGTGGCGAGTATCTGCGAACCCCGCCGCAGGAGCGCGCTCAGTTTTGCCAGGTGAGGCAACATGAGATATTTTGATGTGTCTACAAAGCGAGGAGGCTAGCTAGGACCCTCGCTTAGGTTTTGGTGTTCGTAACGGGCGGAACCCCAGATCTGCCCACTCTGGGGGTTTCGATGTCGAAGTCGAGGGCCAATTTCGGCCATTCATGGTCTCTGGAGTGGAGCATCAATTGTCCTAGGAACATCCAACCGAGTTAGCGGCCACGTGCTCGTAGACTACCGCTGCATGCTATTTAAGCATGAGCTTCGGCCCACACATGGTGTCAATGGTACACTTGCAACCCAACCCACAAAATGGATCGGACTAAGCCAGGGTAGCTTGACTTGTCCAGCTAAACTCGGCCGCCTGTCGGAATCCCCCATACATTGCCGCCTGAGCGCGCCCCTGCGCGCGACGTGACCTGCACGACCTGTCCGCCGGGCGCTGCTGACCCAGATGACAGACTCGCGCCGGCGTGGCATCCCACTGCGGTCGACCGGCAGCGGACAATGCGCCGCCGGCCATTCAACCGTCATGGCTTCCGGTCACGTGATGATCGGGCCGTGATCCTCCGCTCAGCGGATCCCGGTTGTGCCGCTGCCGCGCGGTGCGCCCACCTGGCGCTGAATCGTGCGGCGACTGCGCGGACGGCTGGCCGCGCGGCCCGGCACCCACGTGAAGCGCCCGAGGCACTGCGTAAGTAGCCGCTGGGTTATGGGCAGCTAGTGGCATTCGGCTTGTTGCAGGATTGGGATGGCGGTCCAGCCCAGACCGTTCTTTTCTCGTGCTTCCACGACTACTGGTACGTCAGATGGGCTCTTTGATCGATGTCATAAAGCACCAGATGCTAGTTTGGTCCATAGGACATGTCCTCACAGCCATGAGTAACGCCACGTCTCTGAAGAAAGGGGAGAGAACCAGTGCGTGAGTTAATGAAGCTGGCGTACAGAAAAATGCCTGACCTAAAAATAGAATTCTCGGACGAAAAAAGTGCAAACGAGTTTACATAATGAGGGTTGATTCCCCTCATCTCACCATTTGCAATCCGGCCATTTGGAGGGAGGGAAATGCTACACCTGTGCTGATACTGTCTCCATTGGCTAGTTCAGTATTTGAGAGGGCTGATTTGTATATCAGCTAACTTCACTTAGAACATATATCACGGGTTCAAGGTGTATGACTTCAAATCACACCGCGATCATGCGTGAATGAAAGCTGAGCTAAAAGCAAACGATTTAAGCACCGGTATACCCAAGCACTCGGTGCCGGCTTTCACCCACCGGCAACAATTGGCAAAGATGCCGCTGCTTCTGCTGACGAGGGCTCCGGCTGTATTCTCACACACTAAACGCGAGTTATGAATAAAATGTGAGGGACGTTTCACGATGGCTGTTATCATCTGGGAGATGACTCACGCTCACCGCGCGTCGGGTTGTCACATCTTATCGCCGTCCGATACCCTATCGTCTGCGGGACAGTCTCTAGCAGACGACAGGCAGTCTCTGGCAGTGGCTGTCGGCGTGTCGCGCACGTGCCGTTTGTCCATTCGGACCCCCTGGCGCAGTTTTGTCGCAGGCTCGCCAGGTGGTTGGCGGCGGGAAGACACATTATTGTCGCGGCACGACGCGATCCCTTCCGCTCTGCTGTCCGCTGCGGTGGGAGATGGCGGCTTGTCTGGCGTTTTATTTGCGATCTGCTTGATTCGACGAAATGCATGACGCCTGGCTCGTACAGATGTTGGCGCCAGGCTACCGTCAAGCCAAAGGCAGACAGTGTGAGCGTACAGGGTTTGTAAACTGCGGCCTACCTCCCCCTCAACGTAGCTGTGGCTCTAGTTTAACGGATAGTCTTGCCTTCCGTCTTGCCAGCCAGTGAAGAACACCACGGGTATATTTGTGCCCTGTCGCGCGGCGATACGGTACTCGTCCCCCCCCCCCCCCGTGGACTGACCCCTCGGGCCAGATACCAGTCGATGCTCTTATACCGGTCGGCCCAATTAAAGCACGCATTTCATAGCTTAAATGTGTCTGGTGGCGGTCGATTATATGATTATGATTATGATTACGATTAGCATCTTTCTTCAAACAATCGTGATGCCTTGCAGATGCTGGGTATTTGGCATCGCCAGTGACCCGCGGCAACGGGTGCCTTTCACACCACTTAGCTGAACAGCACGTCGTGCTTCGCAGTTTTTATGGCCTGGCCTTCCTTCTCATTCATGTGAAGGTGCCAGATACGTTGCACGCTCTCACCGTTCTGCTCCATGCATACCTCACACCGATCTGTTGCGCGCGTGCTTTGCACTGTTCTTTTTTTGCTATATCTTTTAGCTTGATCATATTTTATGAATCTCGAACATCCTAACCTTTGCAATTGCGCCATTTTATTAAACGTCATTGATCGCTCCGGCCCCTTCAAAATATTGATGGCTGATGATAATCCTAATAAGGGTAGACAGGCGTCATATATCAATAATTTCCCTACTTGCGTTCATCATTGGATGCTGGCTTGCGTGCTGAGGACACGTTGAGCACTCAGCCTTGCTTTACATTACGGATTAAAAGTAAAGCAATATAAAACCGTAAGCGTTGAGATACGAGGCATATGTCATAAAAAGAAACACAAACATGAACGACGAATGGCACAGCTGACGCGAAGCGTTCCCGGATGTTTTATAACGTGAGATATAGAGCCTAGCAGTGTCGCCTGATTTCCGGACGGCATTCTTGACCCTAAAATCACGTCTGTGCTTACTGGATCTGCAATTCGCAACATTCAGAGGTTGATCGCAACAGTTCAGAATCCGCGGAGTCCGCTGAAAATTCCCACGCTCGCAGGTGCACCGGCTGCTTTAACCCGCGTCGCCCGGCACTGTTCCGCAGTTCGACGCTTGTTCGCAATGTAAAAGCCAGTGAGGCGTTTCAAGCACGCGCGTCACCTCCCGAATGGGCGTTAGTGTCGACGCCTGGCCGACACGGGAACGCTAACGAGCCGACAGCAGCGTAAAATACGCCCGATCGACTCTTTTTCGGCGGCCGGCGAGCCATCAACACCGCTCATCAGGGTCAACGAGACAAAAACGACGCGACGCGCCAAGCGCGGCGTGTGACGCCCGATGACCGCCAGGATTAGTCACGGGCGAGACGAAGTCGTCTAGCGACGCTGTCAAACACATGGGCACTGAAACACCGAAAGTGACTAAAACTCCGCGCTTGTTCGGCGAGCGACTTTACTTCAAATTCGGCAACTGTAACGGGATCGACGAAGACCTCGCGGGGGTGACCTTCGACTCAGTATTGCAAAACGTGAGCGAGCATTGCTAGTGGCCACCATTAACTGATGAATACTTGCTTAACTGCATGGCGTATATGCTAAGGCAGGGTTGACATGCTTAACTAAAGAGTGAGATCTATTGCGAAATCGATGCAAATTCACTGTTGGAATGCCGCTTTTTGTGAGCCTTGCCTGCTTAGACTTGCTTCAAGTTGGTCTTAGTCAAGTCAAGACTTAGTCAAGTTGGTCAAGTTGGTTTTACTTACTTCAAGTTGGTTGGTCAAGTTGGTTGGTTAAGCTCAAGTGGTATCTAGCCGCCAGTCGAATCAGGAGGGAAAACATTGCCTAAGTTGTTGAGTGTGTTTGTGAGAAACATTATTCACATATATAAAGCAGTAATAACGGCGTTATTCCCCGGATAAAAAAATAACAGGAGAACGGAGATACGGATCCGTACTCTCCTGCTATTCGTTTCAACAAAGGCATGTTACCGAATTATCAATGCATCTATAGCTCCATTCTCCCGCCTTTTCTCCGAGGAATAAGACTGTTGCTATTGTCTTATCTAGGCAAACAGTGGTGGAGAACAATTAGTCTGCCGCATTCGCCAAAAGTGGAGAATGGGGCGGCCAAATCAATGAATTATTTCATTTTCCCTACATCATACCAGCGCAAGTTTTGTTTCCCCTACATCATCTCAGTGCCCACACTAAACTTTTGTGGGAAGTCAGGAACTTACTTTCATCGTCAGGAAACAGCCTTAGAGAAACCCATCACTCTTGGCCGCAAGCTTTCCAAGCCATGATTTCCGAGCCGCTCTCACCTGAGGTAGGCCCGTTCGGCAGAACGTGCCCTGGCAGCCAGCCAGCGTGTCGTCCCAAAATATCGACACCCATCCTCTGATATTTCCTGCGGCTCGCTCAGGGTCAGATTTGGCTGACACCGCAAATAGCTGAGCAGAGCCGGGAGGGAAGAGGAAGAGAGCGAGAGAGAGGGAGTGAGGGAGAGAGCATAGCATGAAATACGACTGTGCGAATAGGGTTATGCTTCTGTTAATGATCATGATTTGTTGGGGCTCGAAGTGTGCGTCCGGTTGCAAAAAGCTTAGTTCTTCAAGCTTCAAAATGTTGCCGAGGCTTGCTTTAAGACTGGACACTTTCCTAAACCGCCGTGCTTTCTTTCTGAGGGCTGCGTTCTTTGGGAATTATGTTAGGCGCACATCACGGCCTTTCCGTGTTTTCTTTGCCGTTTTTCTCCTCGAACCCAAACCACCGCTGAATGCACAGCGATCCAGCTGATTTGTTTGGACTACGGTCGGCATTAAAAACGGCTCGTGCCGCGGACAGGCGGCTCCTTTCGCCCGAGACCAGTGCCAGCAGGATTACTGGCGCCCGTAAAGATAGCTGCCTTCCCTGTCAAAATATATTTGCCGAGCGGTGATCAATTATGACCAAGTGCCGCCCGTAATTTAGGAAGGCCTGCAAACCTTCAGACGAAACCTGTCAGCGCTGACATGTGTTGCTTCAACAATTGCCAAAAACTACGGCCCGCCGTGTGCGTGATGTTTTTCCTGTGCGAATCCGTTGCCAGCCAGCTGAGGCTCCGCCACTGCGGAGCGCCAGAGAAGGCCTTCTGGGGGAAGGGAATACTGGAACTGGAAACCCGCGTCAGGGCGTGGGAGCTGTTCGCGCGGACCCCCGACGCAGGCCCACGCCAGTTTAGGAAATCAGGGAATTTGATAACAGTGGCGTCACACGCCCCCCCCCCCCACCCCTCCCAAAGCGGATGGGCCTTCCGGTCACGTTAGCGTCTTATTTTTAGGAGAGGTAGGCGGACAGCACCCTCACCCCATACCCCTGCGTTTTCGCCAGTGACAACGCCTGACACTTACAGGGAGGGGCACCGTCCAGGGAGTTGAGTTCATTCGTTCTAGTTGTGTTGCTACGAAAGACCTCTGTGATGTCCGATTAGTCGTGTCTAGGTTTTTAAAGATTACTGGATTGCGTGGTCTGGATGATGGATGTTGCGTTTTCTCATGCAGTGAAATCCCTAATAATCTTCAGAACAGAGCATGACCTGGTTTTCTGCGTCCGCTCGTGCTGATCGGTGGATCTGCCGGACTCATTCCGAGCATATCTACCCTGTCTCAACGATTTTGATTGCTGATTCGGGAACCCTGACGCATTCACCATGTGAACCGGGAGGCTGAAGGAAATACCCGGTTCATAAAGTACGGTTTGAAAGGGCCAAATAGGACGGTGGAGGGAGCGAAAATGGATATCGAGCATCTAGACGTGACTGATCACGATATCCAGAATGAGCAATAAGATCTGAGCAATTGGGCAGTGTAGCGTTAAAGGGACTAAACTTACCAAAATAAGTTACCCCAGTTCATTTTTCACATGGAACAAGCGGAAGATTCTGATTTCCCGACACAACTTTGGAACTATCCTGATTTCCAACCCATTAAGTATTGCCACACCTGCGCTTTGCCTTCTGCCATAACTCTGGAAGAAAGCGGTGTCATCATGAAAAAGGGACTACTTCTTAGCAATGACCTTGAAGAGGGTCACGCTTAAGCCAAACTTTGTCGAATTATTGCAGCGTGCAGCAGGTATGCAGTGTTGTAAAATCAGTTAGAGCGGGCTTAATTGGCTGAGCCAGGCGAAAATGACTGGAAATCCTCCCGTTATCACGCAGTCCGCCTCTTATTTCTGCGCGAATTTAACTTACTTCCCTTTCCAATTTGGGGGGGGGGGGGGAGAGGCCGACAGCAAAGTTGGCTGGAGGCCCTCCAAGCGAATATGAAGCTACACCCCGACGAAAAGATAGGCGTTTGGCAAAAAGGGGGATGCCATTTGAATCTCAGGTGCATGCCGCACATTTGTGTGCATTAAATTGAAACCAAATTGTTTGGGCTTAACCCCTTCCCAGTTTCGCGGTTCCATGAAAAGGTCGAAACGTTGTGTGTTATTCTTGATTAGCATAGCCGAGCTTCCTGCAGAGGTGGCTGTCGTCTGTCACGCCTCTCGACTGTCGCCGCTGACTCCGTCCCTGGCATGCGTCAGACGTGTTGACGCGGAGCTAAAACCGTTCCGTTTGTGTGTATTTCGGCGCGCGCCGTCCGCCGCAGCTGGCGGTCCGTTTGTGACGCACCCGCTGCGCTGCGTTGGCCGCGCGCGCACGTGACTGCCCGACGTCGCTGCCTCGTCGGCGGGAGTTTCTGCGTGGGCGGCCGCTCGGCACGCGCGTGACTCGCGGTGCCCCTCCGCTTCCGGAGAAACTACGAATTTCGACGAACGGTCTGCAACGTCTGTGCGCTTTGTAGTGTATCGAGGTCCTCTGATCGACTCCGCCGACGAAGCCGTCATCCAACCAAACCTGACATCCGGTGCGCAGCGCGCGTGCAGAAATGCCGAAGGCGCCTCTTCCGTTAACTGCTGCGGACCCTCGAAGCGCCAGGAAGCTCGCCTGACGCCTGCCACCCAGCCGCCTGACAGACGTGGTCGCGTGCAGTGGGGCGTGTCTCGACTCCTGCGCGTCGCGGGCGGGAAACTCAACCCCGGCTGCCTTGTCGGCGGGGTAATGTCGTGCAGGGGCGAGCTGCGTGACTCACCACGCCTGACCGACAGTCAGTGAGCTGTGCGGTGAGCGCGAAAAGGTCGGACAGTGTAGCCTCGCGGCCCATCAGTGCGACGCTCAGCCGACGAGGCAGCCCACCTGACCAGACCATGCCGATTTCAGACTCGACTCTGATTTTGCCCCAGTTCACGGCGAAATCCCCGCACTCAGGTAAGGCGGCGCGGCAGCTCCCGGTAGGCCTAGCGGCGGCGATGATTGGCGCCGAGGCCGATCTCTGCTTCAGACCGTGCCGTGGGTTGGGCTGCTGCGCCACGCGGGCGACGAGCGTGGCGCGGCCGAGCGGATGACGCGAGGCGGGCGGCCGTAGAAGCCGCGCGCTACCGGCGGTGTAGTTGGCTCGCGCTCCTGGAAGTCGGCATGCGGCGTGGAGACACGTTCGGTTATGTCAGCAGCCCGGTGGTGTTCGACTGGCGGCGCGGGTCACCATGAAACGTGACGCGGGCGCCGCACTGTCCGCAGGTGTAGCGTAGATCAGGCTCCAGTGTCCTCGCAGCGACATGTTGAGCACGGTAGTGACTGCCTGATGCCGAACTTGTCACGCCTGTGGTGCGTCTGGCGATCTCGAGAAGGTGCTCGGGTGGGATATTCGCAGCCGGGAACAGTCGGGAACGGCTGGATTGCAGTCGGTAACGGCTTGCAGTCGCTTGAATGCAGTCGGGAACGGCTTGGATTGACACAAGACGGGACACAACCAGTACGTAGTGATTATCCAAGATCAGCATTGTGTGATGGTGTGAATAGGCCTCAACTTCATAACGCCTGTTGATGATTAGGCGGGGGCGTGGCCAGGACGCCAGCAAGTGCTCTTACCTGCCCGGTCCTAGGTCCTGTGTGCAGCAGAGCATGTTGAACTCCCTCTTATCCACTTATAATCACAACGACTTGCAAGAACGCCTCAGTATTAAGGAACGCTTTCCAGTAGCGTGGTTTTTGGTTTTCCCTACATTCAATGAGAGGAGGCGTAATGCAAGATAGAAGTTCTATATCATTGTGGTTGTTTGCCGTTTAGCACTTCACCCGCGCGGACAGGTAGGTGCGATGCTTCCAAGCCTTCAGTAATACAAAAGGAAGCACTCCACAAGCGAAGAAAACTGTTGATTTTGAAAGAAGGAAGCTGCTGCTAAATCGGTCATGACGCTTTTTGATCACTCATCAACCCTTCCTCTTGCTGACAACGTTAGCCTGGCAACGAGCGGAGTGTTCATCCTTGGTCATAAGCAACCAGAGCAGACACGCGCGACATGACTTTTTAATTTTCAAATCCCTCACCTTCAGGCAAGTGGCGCCCAGGCTCCTCGTCCGCACCGGTGACATCTGGCGGCCAAATTTTGAGTGACGCCGCAAAGTCAAGAGCGCCTCCGTCGCCGCCGTCAGAACCCGTCTGGACCCCCAAAGGTCAGGTCACATACCAGCGTCACCGTCGGGTTGAGTGTGTGAGCCTCATCGCTCGGTGCCGCCGCGTGTCAACACGGTGCGGCATTGGTGTCGGCGTGATCGGAGCTACGGTACCGGAATCGTATGTCCCGGTCACTGCTGATAAGCTGTTCTCTCGTTCTTTTGCCCATCTGGGTTCGTAATGGGCTGTTCTTTTGACTGCCTTGGTGTGTTTGACTTTGTCGCGCTGTTTGCTTTCAAAACACTTTTGCATTCATCTGATTGCCGATTGACCCGCATCAGTCATCAATGACCCACGTCAATCATCAATGACCCACGTCACCATTGCATCAATCTCATCAATCCGGCACCGGCATACTATTTGGGATCACGCCATGCAATAACCGCCTTCCAGTCCCAACTCCCTGCTTCGTTCTGGCAACGTTTCTCCGTCCTTCGTTCTTGCAACGTTTCCTCGTCCTTCATTCTCGCAATGCTGGCCCGTTTCACCAGGGCAAGCAGCGCCCGTCAGACGCGTAAGAAAGTAAGAACGTAAGAACCAGCGAGCGTGAGAACCGCCCTGGCTGGATCTCACCGAGCCCCGCACAAAACCCCAAAGAGGAAACCCCAAAACCCCAAGGGGGGTCCCTGCGCGGGGAGTGCCCGTCGCGGGGGGTTTCCTACAATCGTCTCCTACCGGGTCCTCGACGCGATTGCGGCCGTCGCCGCGGAAAGCTCGTGCCCTGTGTCCCTGTTTCCACCACTGAAGTCGAAATGAGGAATAGTTAGTGTCCTCACATCGGAGCAAAGGGAGGACACCCGGCTCAACAGCTGGGCACATGATGTACCCCTGAATGGGACTCGGTAATCCTCATATTACCAACAAATTTCAAGCAAGCGCATCATCCCTACACGAGGTCAAGCAAGGCAGGGCATTGTGTTCACGCAAGATCGAACAATAGCATCACTTGCTTCTAGGTTAACTTTTCCTTACTTTGTTCTCATCGAACTAATTTCCTTGGACTGCCAAGCGCTGTGTCGCCAGTGCAGTGCTTATCAGACAACAAGACGTTACATGCTGACCATAATGGGCGTCGCGCTTAATTATGTCAATTCCCTCTTGCATTTGAAATGCAACCCATGTGGCCATAAGCACCAGCACTCGCATGCTCAGCAAGACTATCACTCTCCGAAAACGCGTCAGTATGCACCCAGTCATTCTCAGCAAGATTGTCATTATCCAAAAACGCGTCAATATACACCCAGTCAATCTTTCCGCAACCACACAGCTCGTAATCAAATCCCCCAGCTATCTCGTGCAGTTGTCAGCTTTACATCGCGGGGCGGCACAGTCCAGTTTAGATAGCGCGGCGTTGGTGCCGCGTCACGTTGCCAGTTTGCCCATGGCCTCGGCGAGCGTGTTTATCGGGAACTTACGCCCTCCGTCGGCAGCGCCGACGCCAGACCCCGCGCTTTTGATTGGCATCCGCACGGCGCTTTACTGGTTCATACTGGTTAACACTGGTTAATGCTGGTTCATTCCTTGTTCACTGCTCACCGATTCCTGCTTTGAGCCGATATATTCGGGCTCGCGCGCTTCAAGCAAAGTCCTCCCCCGAGGCGGTCGCTGGCTGCGCCACTGCCGCCGGGCCGGGGCAGCGGTGGAGGGCCTCGTCAGTGACCCCCGCGCCGCCAGGGGATGTGGCCAGGTGATTCAGGTGGTGAACGGCGTGACGTCACGGGTGAGCGTGAGCCGTCCGGGCAAAGGTGGACCAGTGCTGTTGTCTCGCATACATGTGTGTCGTCCCTGAAAGCGTGCCTGGGTCCGCCTCTGTGCGGTAGTCCAGCGCAGCGTTCCCCGCTAGCAAAGCACCCACGTGAAATGCTACCTATGACGTCACAAGCATCTACGTCACATACTAACGGCTATACTCCAAGCCGTGGGAACTGTTGTGCCGTACCTAACTGTGACGTCGTAGGTTGCAACTTGCGTGCAGCGTTTGGCAATGGGGAACCCAGGAGGTAATCACTTCCTGGTCGTCCCGCGCTGAGCTCAACTCGAGGCACTGAATCCGAAACGCTTTGAGCTTGTTACCAGGCGTGCTTAGCGTGCCGAATAGCGCCAATCACGCTGAGCGTGGTTAGTGGCACTGAGATAATTTATCTAAGCTGCTACGGAGAATCAGTTTTTTCTTATTTGATCCTGTTCCGAATCGCTTCCGCCTCTCTCTTCGCCCGGCTGTCTGCTTTTTTTCGCTGGTCTCTCCGAAAGTATGTTGAACAAGTGTTGGCATCTTTTTCTTGTTTTCTAACAATTTTTTTCCGCATTATATCAAAATTTCGTACACGTGGCATGCGCTGGGACGGTTCCAGGGTTCAAATTCTTGCTTTTGCCCCGCCGCCATCCACTTTCGTTCATCTCATACGTCCTCAATGGCCACAACTGGCGAAACCCAATTGAATACCGCCGGGGTGATTAGCGTCATCATTTTCCGTCATATCTTTGAGGTTTTACTGTTTTTTGGTCATTATCATTGTGGCCTGATGTGGTCCGATCGCTTGTAGGCCTGGGGAATTCCATTGTTGACGCCGCATGCGCCGGTGGTCCCTTTGAGGAACCCTGCATCGTTGCACATATCACGGCTGTTGCTGTTGTCATTGCGGGTTTACGACGCACCCAGCAGCTGTGACAATATGGTGTAGCCTGCCTCTCACCCTGGCAGGAAAGGTTGACACCGCGCGGATCGGTCTCTGGTTTCTCACACTCGCATTTTAACCACCACGCCACCTAACCGCAGATATGGGAACAGTGGAACACGCAGGCTGCTCACAAATCGGGTTAAAGAATAAGAAGTAGCGCGAGGAGGCTACCAAGGGCGCAGGCCAGAGGCACAGCCAGGACCATCTTAAGGGAGGCGGGGAGGGAGGAGGGGGGGGGGGGGGCAACGATCGGTGAGTACGCATCACACCAATTTTTACTTCCTGTCGAGAGCCCCTATGGTGAAAAACCGAAAAAATCCGGGCGTAAGAAGGGACCAGGCTGCCCCGGCCCCGGGGCCGTCCCTCGGTTGCGCTACTGCTCCAAACTGTTCTTCAGACGTAGCTATTCAAGGGGAGCGAAATTCAGCAGGGTCCATCATCCGCCCCTCTTATCCTCTATCTTGCTTCACTGTGCTTCCTCGTGACATCCCGTTCGTCCGGGACAGGCTGCGTGCGCCAGCCACGAGTGGGCCGGGAGGCCCGTGGGAAGGGGGACCCCGACCGGGTACCTAGCGCGCATGCGCGGGTTCAAGCCCGACGGTTGCCCCCCCCCCCTCCCCCCAGGCGCATGCAAGCCTGTTCCACCGTTAACCACTTTCCTTCATCCCATAGTCCTGAAATGATCATTTGTGGCTGAAAAGGCTCTTGTCCAGACAACCAACCAGCAGTACCGGTAAAGTAGCGGCAGGTGCAGCCGCAAATGTCAGTCATGACCAGCAACCAACTCCAGACGCAGTCTGTGCTTACAGGCTACTCTCCTGTGCGACATAGACAATATGATTGTGACTTGTAGAACATATGGATCAACGTGTCTTCGGCCAGCTCGTCAAGTCGTGGGATCAGATCTCTCCGTTTGCCACGTCCGGGCTATGACAACTGACCAGAGCGTCCTAACCATGACCAATGGCTGTCCTCCGGGCGCCGATTTAGAGGTCATTTGAGGTTAAAGGTTATTGGGGCGCGGTTTCGCAAAATGGGTGGGAGGAGGCGGGGAGAACTGAACAGCTGAAAATGGTTCAACGTACCCTCAAAATGCGCCAGGAAACGGGTTTTTTCCCAGATTTGGCTTACTTTCTTCCCAGAGTTTGGAGGGGAGAAGGGGAGGGACGGAACCAAGTTTGGAGGGTGGCCGAAACTCACCAACAGAATGGAAATGAAAAACAACACCCCCACATCGTACATCTGCGGGACCCTGATGGAACCACCTGCAGGGACCTGCAAATGGTCCTGCATATTAATTTTAGCTAACCTCATTTTCGACGGCTTTGAATGGTTTTTGAAAGCGGCTTCAGTCCAGTACCCAGGATAACTGAACCGAAAGAGCTAAATGAATTCGCTGAGTGCAGACTGGCAAGTACATCTTATGTGCGTCAGTTTGTGGCTTTGGTTTGGATTAGCGCCATCCGTCTGCGTTGGCGACTTAAGAAAAGATAATTTGGGCCAACGATAGCAACTAAATTATGTTCAGAAACGGCTGTCGTGCGGCGGCGAAAGCACGTCGCTCTTGAAGCTCTTCAATGCCTTATGTGACGTAATATTTTCGGCGCGGCGTCCAACGACCTCAACCACTGCAGCAGCGCGGACATTGGCTGCGCAGTCCACAACGCGTTGTCCTGTCGCTGAGGACTCGGGTGGTGTCAGGCTCTGAGACTCGGGTGGTGTCAGACTCTGAGGACTCGGGTGGTGTCAGGCTCTGAGGACTCGGGTGGTGTCAGGCCCTGAGGACTCGGGTGGCGTCAGGCTCTGAGGACTCTAACGAGACGGTGCTCTCTGGAGATGAGGAAAGTCATCGGGGAGAGGAGGAGTCCTCTCGGAGGAGAAAGACCGTCTGGGGACGCGATAAGATTGCTCTGGAAACGGCAGTGAAGTCCTCTGGATGCAAGATCAGTCATATGAGGATGAGTAACATGCAGTGAGGAAAAGCGTCCTCTGAGTGCAACGAAAGTAGTTACTGAGGAGGAGAAGGAAACTGACTTCAGCAGGTGCTAGATCCTCTTAGGTCGGCATTGGCCACCCAGAAAAGCTACCGTTAAAGCTTCGTTCGAAAATTACGTAAGCTGCTCGGTGCATCAGCGAGGAACACTATTCACAAGATAAGACAGTAGTAATAGCCTTATTCCTCAGAGAAAAACCAGGAGAATGGGAACATAAATGGGTTGATATTTCGGCAGCATGCCGTTGTCGAGACGACAGCAGAAGACGAAATTGTTCTGCTATTGTCTCGATAGAGGCATGTTGCCGAAATATCAACCCATCTATATCTTCATTCTCCTGGTTTTCCTCCGAGGAATAAGGCTATTACTTCTGTCCTCGCTCGAGAAGATGAGCACCACCGTCTCCAGCAGACTCACGCCTGGCGACCTCCTTGTGACAGCAGCGTCTGACGTATTGAGCACAGTGCTGAGGCAGCCGCGTGTGTGACGTACCCTTTCAGTTGGCAATGACGCACTGTCGCTATGGCAGTGGTGACGACCCACCAACTACCCGTTCGATAATGCCATCACTGCCAATTTCAGCCAGTGACAGTAGCCTCTGGTCCAGCCGATTCGGTGGTGACGTAATTTTCTGTTTCAGCATGATGTAACAAATAGTCTCTGCTTGAACCGACGCGGACTTTCCACCCTTGTCGCGGCCAATGTTCACGTACAGTCTCTGTTTCAGTCGTTCAGAGTCCTTCCACTCAGCGGAAAGAGTTCCGGCCGGTGAACTACGACTCGGACAGCCTGAAACGCCAGCAACGCACGGTACGCTGACAGAGACTGTACTTCATTACACTAATCTGTAGACACTGGGGCAAGACAGTCGTGAACCTTGTTTTCAAATTTAAACAACCGTCAAAAAACCAAACGCTAACTCATTTTCGGAAGCAGTTTGTTTCATTTCAAACATGATTATATCGCAGTCTGGAGCCAGGCAAGGCAAGGCAGACAGACCAGTGGAGGGACACAGGGGTGGATCTAGCGTGGAGTTGTTTTTTTTGGGGGGGGGGCAACCGTTCGTTGCCAGCTGGCTGGTGTGGGATCCGAGGTCCAGTGCACTTATCAAACGCGATGTCTGCGCCGAGTATGACGCGCCTTAGTATGACTAAGGCACGTCAACATGCGTTTTGTTTTGATATTCAAATCGCCGCCAACTTTTCTTCATGAAGTTTTTTGTCCGAAGCGGAAATAAATGTTTGATACCGCACCATCAAAGTTAAAACAGACGGAAAGTGGACGAAACTTTTATGAAGTTCTGGGAATGTTTCGGGGGGGGGGGGGGGCAAAACATATTCTCAGAGTTTTTTTTTGGGTGGGGCAACATTAGACACCACAAGCTTAATGTGAGAGCCTCATGAGTATTTGGAGACCGGGAGGCCGCAAAAGCACCACCCACGAGAAGCACGAAGGAAAAAGCGCTAGTGGCTTTCTATGCGCGGCACCCGGCACACCTTGATCAAGACAAAATGCGCTTCTGATAGATGAACTGTGTAGCGAAAGCGTGACGCGAGGTTCAGACAGTCCTTTCGGTGTTTAAAATTGCAGGAGTTGAAGCCGGCGCCGCCACCATCGGAAAGCTTCGCATGGACATCGCCCGAGCCACCCGTCCCGACATCTGTTGGTGACCACGGTAACCACGAACCGGACTCCTTCAGACAGGACCCACGGTCGTCCTCCAGGAACCTTCCGAAGCTGCAGGTGAGATGTCAAACCAATAAGTACCCAGTGCGTATAATATGTTTTTGATAAATGCAGCGAGTTAAGTTGTTTGACTTTTTCTACTTACATTACTAGCTTAATTGCCTTTTGTTTGTCTTTTTTACTGACTTAACTTCTCTCTGAAAGCTCACTGGGTGTAATGGGACAGGATAGCTAAGAAGGTATATGCGCGGAACCACTGAATTCTCCCCAGACATCTAGATCATATTTCTCACTTGTCTTTATATATATATATATATATATATATATATATATATATATATATATATATATATATATATATAATCACTGGATTGGTGGCTCCGTCGATGCAATGACAGCCTCCAGCCTGTTATGATAAACAGAGTTTGCCTTCGCCTGTGCTACGTCCCCTAACGGAGCGCGATACGTTGCACTGTTGCAGAATCCTACCGTGACGCTGCTGCAGCAGAACAGGGAGGGCCATCTGCCCAGGGGCGCCAAGTACCTGCCGCTGGACAATACACCGCCGCTTGCCGGCCCCAACGAGAAGCGTAAGTTCAGCCGCTTGCCGCCAGGCGAACGCTCGCGTGTGGTTTCGTCGACGAGGCGATGACAGCGGCGAATAGACGGGGACACGTGTTCGCTGTCGGTTGCTAGCGCGCTTGCTCGTTTTACGTCGGCGGGATCTGGGTAAACCGGCAGCCGAACTGGCGGGTGAGGTGTATTTGACTTCCACTTGGCCGGAGCTGAAGGCGTGAAAACATGAGCAGGGTGACGAGCTGTTGGAATGCCGGCCCGCTCACTCACCGGCCGGGGATCTTTGCCGCCAAGACGTCGGTTACAGCAATGCGAAGCACGATCCGGATCGCTGTGGGTGCTGTCATGTAGCTTACGTCGTGGTCTGAACTCTTGGCCGCCGCCACTCCTGTGACGTCATCGTAACTCAAGGACTATGTCATGGTCCACCCGCGATGTTCGGGGTGCTTGCCAGCTGGTGGCATTTGCGGCAAGCGGAGGGACTGGGTGCGTCTGGGTGGGGGACTGGTTGGCTTGTGGGGACTCCGATTCCGCCGTGGCTTGGCGACCATCTCCGTCTTTTGCGAGGTGGTCTCGGTGGAGCTAAATTAGTTGATGATATGAGAATTGTTGCGTTAAATTGAATGCAACTTTGCCAGCGAAAGTGCGGTTCGGATGGTTGTCTTACGGGGTGCTAGAAATGGGCAATAGTAAACTTTAAACCACGTGCTGGTAATGTGTCAGCCCTCAACTGATATCAGCACGTCTGCCTACCATTGCCTACCAGCTACTAAGGCTCAGAACTTCGGGCCACACTAATTTGTGACTTACGAAGTACCAGCGCTGCATCGGGCACCACACAATGCTTCAGCATGGATGCCAAATTATATTCATGGGCGGCTGCGATAAAACATGCTTGGTGCCCACGCTCCGACCTTGCACTTGAGCAGCAGCGTTGTCATAGTGCTAAGCCGCCCCTGCACATTTATTTCAGGCAAGCTTCTCCCGAAATCTGGTAAGGTTTGACTCGCTCGATATAACTGTTTTGTGTCGCGGCTTATTAACCCTACTTCGCTCGTCCGGGGACTATGACCATTTGTCTGACGGTGGCGCCGTTCGTTCCTCTCTCGTTGCTCTAAAACACACCAGTTGCAATGTCTAACGAGGAACTGGTAGCTTAAACTTAAGATCAGGCGGTGGATTAGTCAGTTTTCAGAATTGTCATATCTCGCAGGTTTCCGTTAATTTATCCAAAATTAAGCATTGTTGAGATGCGAATTTCATGTATTCCTGGTGTCGAAGAAACTGGAGGAACATAAATTTTTGTGAGCTATCATTTTTTCTGCTTTCTTTGACAATGACCCTGCGGCACACAGGCATGAACATGAGACTTGGTGTTTCATCCACTACTAAGGCATTACGTTTTTCTGCAGAATTTTTCGTGACAAGAGTGTCATAAACGTGCTTATAACCGTGCTTATCATGAGCTTCTGCATCTAATTGTGAAGTGTGGGTCACAGCGACATGTTATTAGTTAACATGCGCCATTTTGGTCGTGTCCGCTCGCGTTGATAACGCAATAACAGTTCACATGAAGTGATTTCTGTAAGGATCGTGTTGTTCATAGGAGTGTGGCTCGACCTCGGCATATGGTCTGTTACACTACGAAATTGGTCTGTTATACTACCAAATTGGTCTGTTATGCTACCAAATTGGTCTGTTATACTACCAAATTGGTCTGTTATACTACCAAATTGGTCTGTTATACTGCCAAACATCTGCATGGCCAATAATGTGGTCATTTGATAGAACCATGTTCTATCGTTAAACAACTAGTTTGTATCTTGATGCGTCTCGTCCTCGCCAGAACACGGAATTCCAGTCAGTCATGCAAGAGCCAGCACTGCGGCATGACGACAACTGACAACAAGCATGAAACGAATCACAGATCCGATGCCCGATTTTTTGCTGTTGTCTTGTGCCGATGTGTCTGTGTACGTGACTTGCTGCGTAGATACCGAACATGTGGTTTTGTGTCATCCACAAAGGCTCTGTGTGGTCAGAAGGCGCTGTGTTTCAGTGTACACCAGTGTCCCGAGTGGTCACCAGACGTGGTGTTTCAGTTACACCAGTGTGCCGAGAAGTCGCCAGACGTGGTATTTCAGTTACACCAGTGTGCCGAGTGGTCACCAGACATGGTGTTTCAGTTACACCAGCGTGCCGAGTAGTCACCACACGTGGTGTTTCAGTGTACACCAGTGCCCGAATGGTCACCAGACGTGATGTTTCAGTTACACCAGTGTGCCGAGTGGTCACCAGACGTGGTGTTTCGGTTACACCATTGTCCCGAGTAGTCACCATACGTGGTGTTTCAGTTACACCAGTGTCCCAAGGGGTCACCAGACGTGATGCTTCAGTTACACCAGTGTGCCGAGTCGTCACCAGGCGTGATGTTTCAGTTACACCAGTGCCCGAATGTCACCAGACGTGATGTTTCAGTTACACCAACGTCCGTCCATAGTGGTCACCAGAAGCGATGTTTCAGTGTACACCATTAAGCGCGAGTACGAGACCCAGACAGACGGCGCAACGCGCAAGTTCGCCGACCTCGCTCCTCGACCTATCGAAGGCGTTGGACCCAGGACCCACCAGGGCATGCCAGTGACGCTGAAGTCGGTGAGATGAACTCCTGTGGCTCACCGCCAGTCATTCCGGGATGTCATTTAGGCGGTTTTGGCTTTTGCGTTTGTCTGCAAGTTGCGAACGCATTTGGCCGGCACGGTGGCTTCCGGGCATGTGTCATAAACCATGACTTTTGTTTCCATGCAACGACCCATTTTCACACACCGCGTAAACATGCAAACGTTCCAATCCTCCACGCAACCGCGATCATCGTCCGTCCCAGAAGCGACCGCCAAAGCCGGCTGCGTTGCGGGCTGGCCAGCCTGACTCTGCGCCATTAACCTCGAACGTATAAACCGATATGGGTCGTTTAAAAACCACGGTTGCCGGCCTCGCCCGCCCGTTGAAAGCCGTCATTTTCCAACCCGGGAGTGCTGCTGAATGACCTGCTGTTGGGGTCGATCATTTGTGCGATTCAGTGGACCACTGGGAGCGGCTGGCAGCTTGGGACGTCGTGCGTGGTGCTGGCTGCGCTCAAGGCAGAGTCGCGTCCCCTGGACGATTGGTCGAGCTCTGATAGCGGCTAACTCTCTGGGGCTCCGGCGGCCTAACCAGGAGGGAAGCCTTTGGGGTCATGCTCAGTGGAGGAGACGGGGCTCCCTTTAGTGAAAGGCAGCATTACTTGTTGATAGCTCAGGTGTCTGTTGGACTTGTCCGTGTCCACCCAAAGAACAAATTATTAGGAAACATGAAGACGCGTACGTTTTGTGGGGAAAGAGATCAGCGTCAGGGAATTTTTGAGGGGATGCGGCAACGCTTAAAGGCTGGATGGTCGCAGGCTACCTCATAATTAGTCCTGAAGTGCACAAGAGCGCGTCCCTAACCATCCAGACCGTGCGGGGCAGCCGTTGCAGAGCGCTGCCCAGATCAGACCACGTCAGGCCAGGCCTGACCACGGTCCGCCGGTCTCATCCTGTCGCCAGTGGGGCGGTCGGTGCGGTGGCAACAATACGAGCACGACGCACGCGATCCCCCCCCCCCCCCCCGGTGCGGGGGGGGGGGGGAGGGGAAGGGGTAGCCGCGCCCGCCGGGAGGTCATGTGACAATCAGCCTGGGAGCTCCGGGCCGCCCAGCGCGGGGCGGGCGGGACGAGGAGGGGGAGGGGCGATGCCGATGGGCCCTGCCAGCGGCCCGACGGTGGTTGTTAAGAGACGAAAGGGCAGCTGATGACGTGGTGCCATGCGCCTCAATTATTGCACAGGAAACAAAGGACATTAGTAGCCATGCGCGGAAGTAGCGCACGGAAGTGCACTACGAAATTGTAGACGTACGCTGTCGAATACTTGACGTCACATTTTTAATCCGCATCATAAACCATTTCGGTTATCTCGTGACACCTGCAACTGACGTCGTCGCGACCGTCGCGGATTGTCGCGCGCTGCTCACGAGAGGCGGCGAAACGCCATCTGACGATGCGGATATGCGAACCAGGGGCAGTTGTTTCGCATTTCCATGCTAGCAACGGAACAAACATTCCGCGTTGGCGCAATCGCACTTGAGCGTGAAGGCATCCAGTTTGATGTTTATTTGTATCTGCGTTTGTGTGTACGGGGTTTGGGCGCTGGACCGCTCGCCGCAGATGGCGACTATGTCGCCACCATTCCATTATGTGCGGCCATATCGTCCGCGTCGACTGCAGAATTTCAACGCTGTCGTCATCAAATTGAGCGTTGGTGGAATGGGCACAAACCACCGGAAGACGGATTCCAAACTGCCGAAATACCACACGAAGATTCGTGGGGCCCATGGAGCCGTGGGGCAAAACAATGTGCTTGTCAGTTGGTCACGAAGATGCGCGATGTAGCGTGCACTTGACGTCGATGTGGCGTGCACTTGGCGTGCCTTCACTGGCCGGATAGCTGAAGGGTGTGCCGTGCCTGCCCGCAGGCGGTCAAGGAGGAGCACCAGCCCGAGTGGTACAAGCTGATGTACGACAGCCTGCATCGCGCCAAGCCAGGTACGGACCATGGGTCGGGTCGTGGCAGGTCATGTCAGCTCAAACCAGGTCATGCTAGGTCAGGCCATATCGGGTAATGTCAGGTCACGTCAGGTCGTATCAGGCCACGCTACATAGTGTCAGGTCAGCTCAGGTTAGGTTATGTCAAATCAAGTCAGATCAGGTCAGGTCAGGTCAGATCGGAGAGGAGGCGCCAGCCGCGCTGGGGACGTGGGAGGATGGAACTTGGACGCTGCAGGTCTTCGGTCAGAGTTTTGCAGGCGGTAGCATCGCCCTTGGCAGGGGCGAGGGCGTGGTCTTCAGTTTGAATGACCCCCCCGACCACAGGACCTCGTATCCCACCGCCAAGTACCGTCCACAAATGTCGAAGTATGATGTCAGAGATAAGTGTCTCACAACAGTCCGCACGGTTTGGAGAATAGCAGCTTGCGTGTGACGTAGACAGTTGTGACGTCATAGGTTGCAACCTCAGGTGGGCACTCTGCCAATGGGCAGTGCGGCCCGGGCGATTCCCCAGAACGCGGAGGATTCACTGAGGACCGATGGTGTGCAGATTCATTCCATGCAACAGCTGCCTGCAATGTGCGTTGCCGGCCCATTGCGCATTTTAATTACGTTGGAGTATGTCGCTGTATGGCATGTCGCTCTATGGCATGCCGCTATATGGCACAAGCGGCATGCTGCGCGCCAGTGTCTGCGCGTGACAGCCGCTTGTTGTTGGCTGGATGTTTCCTGCTTCGTGAGGGCGTGGGGTCGAGAGCGAATGTCCTTGCTGGTGAGATTGGACCTGGGTCCTGGTGCGACCTGTGCGCACGCGATGCGGGATGGGGGGTTTCCATCGGTCATCAGTGCCCAGTGACCTTGTCAGGTCATTGACGTCGGACGATGCAAACCATGCGTCAGCCAGCAGAGATTAATATCTGACATCCAAATCGCTTTGGTTCATGATTATAAAACGCTGGCAGACCGCCGCCTCACAACACACGCGCTCACACGTAACACGTCACTGCTGTGACGGAGCCAATCAGCCAATCAGCGAGGCGGACACAGTAGGCCAATCAGCGGGCTGCTTTCAGTTTGCGCGGCCTCCGCGAACGGCAGCGCGGCAGACATCAGATAACAACGCAACCACAATGCAACCGCGGCGTCGATGGCAGCCAATCAGCGCCCGCCGCGGCGCCCCACTTCCACTGCCATGTTTGTATGTGTGTTTGTGGGGGGGGGGGGGAGGGGACGTACGGTGTGCAGACAGTCCCCGCCGTCGTGTGGCAGAGAACCGGTAGGTGTGGGGGCAGATGACAGTGGGCAGAGGTGAGGGCGGGGTCGACCTGTGGGGTATGGGTGGGGGTGGGGGGGGGGGGGGGGGGTAGTTTTTAGCCAGCTTGAAGGGCTAGCCGGCTTGGGACATGTCCCATCTTTGGGACATGTTCCAAAAGCATACTCTAGTGAAACCTCAGGGCTTGTTACGTCTTGGAATAGCACTGGGTCGTGCCACTGCACCACCGTCAAGACATAATAAGGACATCAATTTTAATTACTTTTGCGTCCACATTACATTGTCAACGCTTTGTAGCAGTACTGCACTTCTTCCCTGCAGTCGCGATTACCGTTGTCTTGACTACCGCCCTCCGTACATCTACTGGTGCGAATAAAAGAACGTTTGTGATTAGCCCATCGGGTGTTATGATCTTGTTACCGAGAAGCGCACTGGTTGAGGTTTGCACCAGTGCATCACTGTGTACTATGTGATACTGCGATTCTTCAAGCTTAACTGCACCGCGAAAAGGGCCGCTGTGGTAAACGCCGTAGGGGAGAAATCAAAGCCATAATATATCGCTTTGCTGAATTCGCGGGATGATAGCTTCACGTTCCACATCTGTTTGTATGAACAGAGGGCACCAAGCTTTCGTACCATTTATTACCCAAGCATTTTTGACACATTGGTGTGTTGAAAACATTACGGAACACGCACGTTGGAAACAGCAAGGTAAATAAAAGCTTTTTCTTTAATAGTGGTGAGCAGCGGGCCAAATGAAACTTTCCCGCAGGAGAGGCTACTTCAAATTCTGACTTTTCAGGATGGCTTCGAGAAAGCTTCTATCGGTGATCAAGTCGTACATGTCTGCTGTAACAATGAGTGAAAAGTACAAAAAGGTGGGATGCTCCTTGTAAATGAGCAAAAAACCTTAGGCTCATGCACCGGTATTCTGAAAGGCTTTCGCTGGCACAAAAAGCGCACCTCGTTCGCCAAGTGCGCCGCCCGTGTTCAGATTTTCACCGTTTTGCCTAGCAACGCCTCTACCGTGACCTTCCACACGCGGCGCCTGAACACGTCCCTGCGGCGCCCGGCCAGGTTGCGCCTGGGCGCGCCCCTGTCATGCCGTGACGCACCGCCAAAGGACCGGCGCACGCGCGTTACCAGTGAAAAAATCGGACGCCACAAAACGGCCGGCGCGCTATTGTTTCGCGGTGTCGTCAATAGAGGGCGTTTGTCGGCGCGGCTCAAGGTCGCTGATGGCGCCCGTGCTGCCATATCCAGGCCGCCGACACGGAGGCGCAGCCTGCAATTTACGCACAGTGGTATTGTGCGGCGGTGGGGTGCGTGCTAATGCAGCGTTGTTCTGTCCAAACGCCCGCTGTCCTGATGTTCCCGTGGGAGGGCGAGGTGCTGGAAAATGACCTCCGGAGCTCACTCAGCTGCCTGCTTAGTTCTGCTGCGCTCTGCTCAGTAGAAGCCTGTTAAATCATTACTGTCGTGGCATGCAGGGTCAGTCATCTCGTTCTGTGATATTGCTGCCCGCTGATTGGTCCATACGTGTTGGCGGCATATTCAGTAGGTTCCAGCTCAAAGTCCTCCGCACAGATCGGGAATGTTTTCGAAACCGATAACGCGGATGATCATCTACGTTTCAGACGGTGTCCGGGTTCTGTACAAAACTAAAGGTAATCTGTGCTCGTCCAGCTGATGCAATCACGTGTCTGTCCACTTTGGCGTTTTCCCCATCGCTGCATTTTGCGAAACTAACAAAATTTCGAACGCTTTTGGGCGTTGCTGTTTTATTGATGTTGAAGGAAACTTTCGGTTTGTGTTCTAATGCTCACTCTTGCTATTTCTGATGCATTTCCTTTTATATTTGTCTGGCGCTGCTTGTTTTTTTGACATCAAAAGCAGATTTTTCTGGACTTTTTATGTAAGTTCATACCGTTTCTAATTTATGTGTTTTCAAGCACGGCTATCACATCTCTGTCTTCTTGATTTTTCGTTCATCCTCTTTCCCGATTTCCAACGTCTTTCACCACCGCGACGTCCCACCAGGGACGCAGCCAGCGTTTTCTCCGGGGGAAGCAAGCTTCGGTCACGAACGCATGCATGCATGCATGAGAACGCATCACGCCGATTTTTACATTGTTGTCGGGAGCCATCTATGCTGAATTAATACCAAAATGCGAGCCTAAAGGGAAGGCCCCTTTCCTTCTCCTGGCTGCGCTGCTGCGCCCCTGCGCCTCCGCTGCTTGCCATGCATGGGATACCGTGCTTCGCTCGACCTGACTGCTCTATCCTGCCCCTCCCCCCCCCCCCCCGTGACGCCGTGTGCGTGTCTGTCGGCGTGCGCACCTCCGCCCAAACACGGCCGTCGCTCGCTGCCGGCGGTGGGCGTGTTTGCGGCGCCGGCCGCTCACCTCTGTCGCGTCTCGTGCGCGAGCGCCCTCGAGCGTGACGACTTGGTTGGTACGACAATCGCCGCGCCCCCGCGCGCACGCCGGCGCCGGCGCTGCTCTGGTGCGCTCTGCCAGGGATGGTGAAGGGCGCGACTGGCTCCGTGTCGTTTGAGCTTTTGGCACGGCTTGGAGGAGCCGAGCGTGTGCTCTGATGTGTCTGTTCTCGTGATGACTCATGATTGGACGCTGTCACGCTTTTTGGGACCACCAGCACCGATCAGCGACCTGTTCACGCGCGTTTTTGTCACCCGTTACTTCCATTTAGCGTTTCGCTTGGTAATTTGTATGTGTTTTGATCATATCATGCTAATGATTGTCCCACCACGCAGTCTAACGAGACTGACGACGATAACAACGACCGGACCCAGAGCGACGTTGACCCGAAAAATGATCCGTGACCCGAGTCTGACCTAACGGAGTGACCTATGACCCAAGCCTGACCTGACAGATGAGCGTTCGTCAGTCGGTCTCATGGACGTGAACAACGCCCAGACAAGACAGCTTTGGGCAAGGCTGACGTGAGGGAAGACACGTGCTGGCATGGCGGGCAGCCGTAGGACAACTGTTTTGAGGGTGTTCGTAGAAGAATCAGTTTCAGGCCACCAATTTCCTTTTTAAGCGCCTTTCAAGTTTGCATTACCCGTTCAAGGAATACGACATGTCAATGATCCACGCCTTTCAACATTCATCTCCGGTTCCGAAAGTTTCACAGCTTCCCGAGCATCCTATCTGTCATCTTTTAAGTTGACACGCCATTGCCTAGCCGGCTGTGTCAAGAATGATGGCATTGCCGTCAAGTCAGCTCTTGTCCAGACCAATGGACAGCCAATGGATTCTGTCGGGTAACATTAGAGTCATGCGTGGCCAGCCCCAGGAGCAGTCGCTCTAAACTCGCGTTTATGTTATCTGGGCCTTTATCTGGGCCTTTAACTTGCTGTGCTGCTGCACAGTAAGTTGGGGTCACGTAACACGTGTCACTCACGTGTCATATGGCGGCCTTACGTCCCATTCAGCCTGCGCGGAGCCTTGGTGATGTCCGTCTGTCTTCTTTACTACGAGTTTCCGGCGCTTCCGCCGAAGCCAAAGCCCTTTCGCAGTGCCCCTCACGTCAGCCCAGCGCCGCATCCTCACCTCCGAGCAATGGACGGGTGTTGGTTGCTCAGCCCCATCCGGTGTTCGGTGCGGACGGTTCGCCTCGCCCTGGTGCGTGGTGCGGGCTAAGCCGGCTCCAGCTGGTCTTGCTGGCCGTCCACCAGCGGCTCACCACTCACGGGCTGGCGCTGTCGCCTGACAGGCGCGGCGCGAGCTGGCGCTGCCTGCCGCGCGGTGCGGCTGGGTGGGGTGCTAGACGTGCTGGAGCGCCACGGACGGCAGGGCAGGAGGTTGTACCCGCCGCGGCTGTCACCGCTTATGTCCCCGCGATGAATCTCGCTCCCCCTCCTCCTCCTCCTCCTGATATTCCTCCTCCTCCTCCTCCTCCCCCCCCTCTTCCTGCTTCTCCTGATACTCCTCCTCCTCCTCCTTCTCTTCCTCCTCCTCTCCTCCCCCCCTCTTCCTCCTCCTCTTCCTCTCCTCCTCCTCTTTCTCATCCCCCTCCTCCTTCCTCCTCTGCCTCATCTTCCGCCTCCTCCTCCCTGGTCCTCCTCATCCTCACCCCTTCTCCTCCTCCTCCCTCCTCCTCTGCCTCAAATCTACCTCCTCCTCCTCCTGGTCCTCCTCATCATCCTCCCCCTCCTCCTTCTCCTCCTCCTCCTCTTCCCTCCTCCTTCTTCTGTCAACAGCCTGCGACATGTGCCCGCCATATCTCCATCGCCCTGAAATCCTGAGCTGTCGCTCCCCTCCCCTAACCGACGCAACAGAACGGCGCTGAAGGACGCGGCCAGGTGTCCTGGGGGGTCAGGCGGATGGCAAGGGGCGAGAATTAGCTCCTACCGGTGCTCGCTCAGGTGCGAAATGAGTAGAGGGTGCGTGGGCGGGGACACCCATGGGGTCTAGTGACCTTGACATCAATTGTTCTGATAACATCACTGATAGCATTGCATGGATGGTATTTACTGCCTCTTCGGATGGCTTGAACTCCCGATGTTTATCCAACTTTTACATCGACAGTAGTAAATTACTTCCGACGTTGCAACTAGCATTTGTTTCATAAGAGCATGTAGCCACAATATCACATATACCTCTCCATTCTCTTAGTTATTCTACGAGGAATAAGGCTATGGATACGGTCGATATGTACGTACGTACTATGATATGTACGTTGAAATACTTTCACAGACGTCTGAACAACCTTTTGAAAACTTTTAGCAGACAATGATTCCCTGCAGCGCAGAGTTGCTGAGTTGCATAAGCAGTCCCGTAATTTAGGCACGCACGCAGAGACACCATTATTTTGTTATCATTGCTGTCTCTTATGGCGGCAGTTCTCCCATTCTCCTCCATAACAACTAGCTCATATTGTACCCGCGCGTAGGAGCTCTATACAATTCCAAGACTGGGATGGGTAATAGGGGGGGGGGGGGGGGGCACAGCAATATGGCTGCTATTTCGGAGAGCACTAAAATGACATCATCAAACCACCGTTTTCTGAGGAGTCCTCCCCATCTCAAGTTCACACTTCTACCCTCACCCCATAACCTTCCAATTTCCCTCCTCCACCTCCACATCGTCACGCACCTCCCGCCACAGACCTCTGGCGGCCGCGTGGCGCCGCCTGTGTGCCAGGACGGCGGAGCGGACCGCGCCGGTCTGACGGGCAGTGGTAGCCGGGGTGTCGCCCGGACCGGACGTGCCCGGCCCGCCTGCCGTCCTCCCCTCCCCGCCCAGCAGGTCAGTGGCGCGGCCACGCAGGAAGTGCTCGGCAGCAGGCGCGTCCCGGACAGGAGCGGCTGCTGTGTGGCGCGGACAGGCTGTGGAACGGCGCGGACAGACGGCTATGTGGCACGAACAGACTGCTGTGGGGTGCAGACAGGCTGCTGTGTGGCGCGGACAGACTGCTGTGTGGCACGGACAGGCTGTGGAATGGCGCGGACAGACTGCTGTGTGGCGCGGCCAGACTGTGGAATGGCGCGGACAGATTGCTGTGTGGCGCGGACAGACTGCTGTGTGACACTGACTGGCTGCTGTATGACACGGACGTACTGCAGTGTGGTGCGGACAGACTTGACTCCGCTGTGAGAAATAAATAGCCAGCTGTGTGGTGCGTAAAAAGTATTGTTTCGAACACGGAATGTTTATTGTGGACACCGACTTGTGTGCTTTCAAAGACCTGTTGAGAGAAGCCTGGACTGTGAGAATGTCACGAAGAGACCAGAGTGTCATGTAACAGCTGGTATCGCGCACACGAGTGTCACGTGCCGCAGTGCAGACGGCTAGAGCCACCGAGTGTGCTGCTAGAACATCCGCCAGTGTTTTGAGAAGCCAGACCAGCTTTGGGAACATACCCATTTATCTGCATGCACTTCGCTGAGACTCGACAGCTTCGGCGCGTATTTTGGGAAGACTAGTGACGCACTGCAACAAGCACGCTTGGACGTCGAGTAATGGCCACCGCTCGCGGCAGGGTCGAACTGCACCAAATCCCCGACCAGGCGTAATGGAATCGGCGGCATGACACGGTTACAGCCGACCGCTACGGTTGTCGCTTAGTAACGTCATAAGTGCTCCGGCACGTGCCACGCGGCGGCGCTGGTTGGCACAGAGGCTGGGCACCACTCGGCGGAGATGGGGTCGCGACCTCGGCGAGAGGGCACTGACCTGGCGACGGACCCCGATGCTCCGCAGAAGTGCGAGCCATCACGGGACGGCGCCGGGTCCGCTGATCGATTTATCCCGTAGTGGGCCGTTCGAACTCAACAAGGTTACGTATTTAAGGGTCGTATATAACGCCGACTGCGAACTGGATCGCAGCAGTTGAACCCAGCTGCGGTTCACAAACTAAATTTACCAACGAAATAGCCCAACGCATGGGCGAGTGAAGTTCTCAAGGTACCCTTTTATCACCCATAGTCGTGAGCTCTTCGGTGCCTGATTAACGGGCTCACGGACCCACGGGGAGTCGGGCTCACGGACCCACGGGGAGTCGGGCTCACGGACCCACGGGGAGTCGGGCTCACGAACCCACGGGGAGTCGGGCTCACGAACTGAACGCATCAATGCGCTGGGGCCTGACATTGACGATGAAAGCATCAAGGTAATGAGGCTTGACGCGTCAACTGACGGCCCGGGTAATGAGGCGCATGAAGTACAAACGCTGGTCGAGGAAGCAGAGCCGAAACTTCCAGCGTCCCAGCTTCCACACGTGAGATCGGTGTATTAATGATCTCCGAACCAACCTCAAATTGACCCGCAATGGACTGGGCCGAAACCCTGCACAGTCCAAGCTGACGCCAATCGGCAAGCTGGCCGAGCCAGAAGGGAACCAATCGCACCACCTCCGGGGTAGATCCCGCTCCGACAGCGTGATTTCACTTGTAGTGGACTGCGATGTAGTGTATACACTGTAGTGGACTGCGATGACCTGTGGACTGGAGCGACCCAGCCGGCTTGTTTTGATCACGTGACCGGACGCCCGGTCCCTGGCGAGCTTCCTGTCGTCATCGATTCGTCATAATGCGAAGGGGGAGGGGCTAGCGCCGTTCAGCGCCGACCCCACCCCCGACAAAACACCCGACTGGGCTGGGCTGGACTGGGGTGGGTGAGGAGGGGAGGAGGGAGGGCTGACGCCTGAACCCATTACTTGAGTGGGCGGTCCGGCCTCAGGACACTTCGGAACCGTTCGGCACAATCACGTGCGAACTGCCGCCACCTATTCAGCAGACGACTGTACCGCGTCGGCTTTGCGCCCGCCGAAACTGGACCGAGCCGTATTGACCAAACGTTCCGAGAGAGCCGCCGCCGGCCGCCGGCCGCGCCGGGCGCCGCTGGCCGCCGCTGATGACCCTGACCCGTCGACAGGTCGGTACAACTACCAGGGCGGTGGATACGCGAGCGAGCCGGAGGCGGGGTACGCCTCGGACACGGGCCGGCGCGCGGCCTTCGGCGGCAGGGACCAGCCGGACGCGGAGTGAGTAGATGGGCCGTTATGGTCTGAATGGGTCTGTGGAAGGTTGGATGGTAGTTTCGTAAATTAAACTGGGGGGGGGGGGACACAGGGAATTGCTAGATGTGCTTCTAAAATACACATCAAGCGTGCTTTCCCGAACTTGACTCATCTTGTTCTCAAAGTTGGGAAAGGAGGGCTGGAGTCACTGACTCAACAGAAGAACTACGCCCGATGATGATGATGTTTAGGCTTAGGAGCGCTTCGACCGCCTTGATCATTTTACGCACAAAAACTACGATCTTGGTGGAAAGCCCGCAGTAGACCTATAGTCTACCAAGAGTGTAGAAGTGTGTAGTAGTATACCGTAGTAGGCCCACATTGGTGAGTGGGTCTACGTCTTGATTGCATGCTGCAGGCCTTGTCGCTCACGTGTTTATGAAGGGATAGCACGGATTTAATAGCCTGTCGTCGTTGTCGTTTCCCGTTAGCGCGATCTAACGCGAAGACAATAGTTCTGAACGAAAACAACGACTTAACAAATCCAACGGAACCAACAAACTGTCCCTCGCTGGCTGTCACGCAAGATGATTAAAAACGATTGGGTGATCATTGTCGAATAAGAACTCAATTTGTCTAGGGCAGGGGTGTGGTTTTATATTAGGTTGGGGAAGACTCCATCACCTCTGTGTTTTACTCCAGCCCCCCAAACTCTGAGAAGAAAGTGGACCAAAGCAGGGGTGAAACCCGTTTGTTGACGCATTTTGGAGGAATGCTTTATGATTGTTCACTTCTCAGGACCCCCCCAACTCATGTTGCGAAACTAGGCCTCTGCTCTTCGGCAAATTATTATCGTGGCACACGATTTCTGAGTACTCAATTCGCAAATTATTATCGCTGCACACGGTTTCTGAGTACTCAATTCGCAAATTATTATCGCTGCACACGGTTTCTGAGTATTCAATTCGCAAATTAGTATCACTGTACACGGTTTCTGAGCACTCAATTCGTTGGTGAGCATTGCCTCACGTAAACCAGACCCCAACTGATCACAAATTACGAACGTCAAACCGTCACCGTACGTCACGGCTGGCTCCGTCCTTGACCTTCACGCAACTCCCCGTGGCCTCACTCTTCCCCGGCTGACCCCGGCGACCCCTTGAACCCTCGGGCGCCATTTCCAGCGCACCCCGACCAGCTGGAGGCCCCGGTGTCATGTACTATTGACCGAGTCGCCGGCGGCAATCGATGGTGAAGTGTGAGCGTTCGGAGGCAGGACAGCCACGGCACGTGTTCAGTGGGGACAGAAACACTGGTCCGTATGGACAGACATGGCGCCGCGCCGCCGCCGGCAGCTTGCGGGCCGCCGTGCTGGTGAACGGTCTGTGCTGGCTGCCGTGCTGGTGAACGGTCTGTGCTGGCCGCCGTGCTGGTGAATGGTCTGTGCTGGCCGCCGTGCTGGTGAGCGGTCTGTGCTGGCCGCCGTGCTGGTGAACGGCCTGTGCTGGCCGCCGTGCTGGTGAGCGGTCTGTGCTGGCCGCCGTGCTGGTGAGCGGTCTGTGCTGGCTGTCAGGCGGGCTGGGTTCCCCGCAGCCGGTGTCTTCCAATCTCTCAGAGGTAAGAAGTGAACGCGATGGAATGTAGTACGGCGGAATTTGGAGCAGCCATGGGCACATTGTCTTCTGTAGATATGCAAGGCAGCGACGCACCTTCATGGTAGCTACCGGACGCTCGTGCCCCTCCCTTACTGACTTTACGGCATGCATGACGTGATTATTTAAGGCGGGAGTGGATTACGTACATCACTCAATATTGGGAGTTCAAACTTATTTTAGATGGACACGTAAAATGAGAATATCACAAACACGTTACGCTGTTTGACGACGTGCAAAAAATCTCGCGTGCCTGTGGCGCGCTTAACTCAGTTTTCAATGACAGTTTTTGTAGTGGTGCCCCTCCCTGCTGTAAAACCTGCGTACCACCCTCGTCCAGTTCCCACGGCACTTTGTGACTCAGGTTTGACTCAGGGTTTGACCTGAGGTTGACTCAGGGTTTCCTTGAATTTTCAGTTTTAGATGGTTTTATGGATCATTTTAAGGAGATTGATGTACCCCGCTGAAGGTCTGGGGCTGCTTGAGTGGGTTACTTTATAATTATGTTATACCGCAAGGGTCGAACATATTTTAGTGACATGATCATTGCATGATTGCATAACATTTCGTGCCAGGTTATCCGTGTCAAGTTTTATGTCTTTTCATTTAAAAAAGAGACGTCGCACTAGCAGTGAGCGTTTGTTTCTTTCTTCCTTTGCCGCCTGGTTCCGAGTGCCCATACAACGTGCTCTAGCGTTGGTTACGCTGAGCGAGTGACGGGGAGGGCTGGCATGTCGGGAGTTTGCCCATGTGAGCAACATGAAATGTTGTGCGTCTTAAACCCACTGTGGGTGAAAGGGAACCATCCGTGTGCAGAACCCGGACACTACCCTCACATCCGGTTGACTGAATTACAGTTGGGCCCAAATCTCGCTCGCGCCGTGTCGTGCACCGATACATGTAATAGTCACCTGAGCTCGCGGTCTTTGGCGAAGTTCTGATGAAGAGACTACCGTCCGGATCGCTTCCACAGTTTGTGCGCCTCCAGTTCATCTCCTTTACATATGACTGGCAGTGCATTTAACTGGCC
This sequence comes from Pollicipes pollicipes, assembly GCF_011947565.3. NCBI lineage: Eukaryota > Metazoa > Arthropoda > Thecostraca > Pollicipedomorpha > Pollicipedidae > Pollicipes > Pollicipes pollicipes. The sequence goes on from NW_023595962.1 coordinate 2,100,778, forward strand.
GTATCGTCGTCTCTGTCGATAACCAGCCGCACTTATGTGGGTCCAGAACCGTGACGTCATATGAACAGCGGCGGTTGGCGGCCGCGACCTTATACGATCATCATTCATCAATATCCCTGCTCAGTTAACGCAGCATATGTGTGTTCCGTTTACGGCGAAGCGTAAAACCATCATATGTACTGGAACCAGTGACACCATCCCTTGTGCTGGAAACCAGTGACACCAGCCTTTGTATTGGAACCAGTGTCACCATCCCTTGTATTGGAACCAGTGACACAATCCTTTGTGCTGGAACCAGCCAGGTCGTCATTTGCGGTGGAACCAGATGTATTTTACTGGTTCCAGCATCTAACTTCCCCAGTAACCAGCCGTTGCGGCTTCCCCTGTAACCAGTCGTTGCGGTTTCCCCGTAACCAGCCGAAGCATCTCCCTCAGTAACCTAGCCGTTGCGGCCTCTCCAGTAACCAGCGGGGCTCATGTGGTTACAGCTTCGGCGTGACGTCAGCGCCGCGTCGGCCGCTGTACCGTAACCAGCCGGGTCGCATCGAGGACTACCTGCCCGGCAGGTCATCGCTGGCGGAACGCGAGGCGAAGCAGGTCAGTTCAGCAGCGCCGGTGCCGACAGTGAGACTTTGGCACCGGAACGAGCGTCGCTTCCGTTTCCAACCAGCGTTACACGTTTGTTTTGTTGTTTCCATGTTACCACTTCTCAATTTTCCAACACATCATCTAGTTTCTCATTCGTAATGCATCGTTTATCTTTTCAGTGTTGCCTTGTTTTTCAGCGATCATTTTTCACTATCAATGACTGCTAGAAAACTGCTTCAGCTACGCTTGCATTGTGACTGCGGTCAGTCTTGCCGCAACGCGTTACGCAGCAATGCCATTACGCGGCAATGCCATTGCACAACAATGCCATTACGCAGCAATGTCGTTACGCAGCGGTACCGTTATACAGTCCCTTAATGTTCTGCCACGCCGTTCAACCCCACCAGGCGTCCTCTCTTGCGGCTACAGCCTGAACCGAAATTCCACCAACTACTTTGTGTGATCAAGTGACTGATATTGGCCCAACTGTTACGTGGCCATCATTGTGGGGTCCCTCAGTTAGCTAGCCGTCTACTTCTATCCCACCACTTCTTCCAATACCCGTCTAATGCATGGCTAGAATAGGGAGTCCTTCACATGGCTCATCGCAGCTGGTTGCGTCGGTGCTCAAGTCGGCGGTCACTGGCGCTTGGAAACGTGGAACGTATCTATCCTATATCACTAACATGACATATTTTTTGTTCGGCGGTCAAAGGTTCGTGACTTCCTCCACCACTCAGTGACTTAATAAGAATACACGCCATTTAAGTTAAGTGATAAGTGTCTGTATCTTGAGCTGCTCTGTACGATTCCGTTCCAAGTTTTGACATGATTCGGCGCTCTGATTTAGTATATTGTAACGTGATGGCGATGTTGGTTGCTGATAATGCACGCAAATAAGACTACAAACTAAACTAAATGCAGGTCCAAATTCAATAATGAAAAAATCACAGTGGCATACCAGCCAGTGGCATTTTTTCGTGTGAAGAAAAGCGAATGCATCTTCGAAGATGCGGTGAGTGCATGCTCACCTGACTTTTAGATTTTTGAACTTCTTATGAAAATCCTGGCATCGCATTCTCCGCAGTTGTGATAGACCACGCATGTAATTCTACCGAATCGTTGCTGCTCCATTTAGTTCCTTTTTACCACGCTTCGTTGGTAGTTTTTCTGATCGTCCTAAATGTTGCATGGTTCCCAATCCACCGACTCGATGCTTCCGGAATACATGACACTGTGTGAGAACCACTTTCACCCACGTTCTCGGCGCCGCTGGGCGTTGTTTAAAACGCAATGCGTCTGAGCCTTAACGAACCATAAACCATCCATCCGGGGCTGGGGCCGCTGTCATCAATCATTTTAAGCTGAGTTATACGCCTTTGTGTGCGGTTCGATGTGCTTTGGATTGGGCAGCTATTGATGTTCGCTTAGAGCTATTTATGAAATTGCGTCCTAAAAATCCTGGAATGTTTAGATGGCATATTGCGGCCCATGAATTTCTTATCTAGGCTCAACTTTCATGTGGGCGGAATCACTTCCGTGTAATTCAGCACTTTAGTGTCAGCTGGATGTCAAATGGCGCGGCCATTCGTGTTCCGAACGAGTAATTATGATTTGCCAGTTGGTAACTTCGTCCGTGTCGTACATCAATGCCGTTCTGCTCTGTTGGGGAAAATATACTTAAAGTGTTAAACGCAGGTGAGGCAGAGTTTGATAAGGAATACGTATCTCGGCAACAAAAGAGCAGCTAACGCAAACAATGTCAACAGATCTACGCAACTAAAAACGTTGTTGTTCATAAACGGATACCATATTTAAAAGGATCGTCAAGCACGCATGTTCCACAAGTCTAATGGCGCCTTAATAGCGTTGCTGGAAAAAACATACAGCCTTGTATTATCATTGACTTATGTACGCATTATTGTCGACTATATGAGTTGTTTCGACCCATCTCATGCGCATGATTATCGACTAAATACATTATTAACGCTTTCGCACGCATGTATCTATTGCGTATTCCATAAGTGGAAAATCTGGCCAGTCGCTGTCGGACATCGGTGCAGGGATGACCTTGTATCACCTTGGGATGGCGTGGGATGACCAGGGATGACCTGACGATATCCATTACACCACAATGAGCGAGGTGCTTTTGTGATTATCACTTGCGGACATCAATGCCGCAATCCGGTCACAATGCGAATCCCTGGTCACGGTTCGTGGCTTTCTAACTGGTCATCGCCTGCCTCTATTCTATACGCCGCTAGGCCATGTGACTTGCACGTTTTCTGTGAGCGATAATGCACCGATATCATGTGATCGACTTTTCATGGAATAGTTGGCGTGGCCTGTATTTTCAGTCTCTTGTCAGCGATGACTCCAGTTTTAATTTATCGATAAGCCATTGACCAGTAGAATCGTCATCCATAAACCACGCAGCAATGGTGTGGTGTGGTGAGGTGAGGTGAGGTGAGGTGAGGTGAGGTGAGGTGAGGTGAGGTGAGGTGAGGTGAGCACATTTGTGTGGGGTCAGCTTTGACATACGGCTTCTCTGATATGAACCGGAAGATCAGTGCTTGCCGAAAAACGCCATCGATGAGTATCCATCCCGTCTGGTTGAGTACTCACCTTGATATGAGCAGGCGAGGACTTCAGCCCCCTCGTGTTCAGGCATGGTGGGAACTCGTGTTCGTGAGCACTGCCTGGAAACATCGAATATTCTCAGTATGTTGAACAATATTTTTCTTCTGTTTCATCTATTTACTTACATGCTTTTCAACATGCTCCAGAAAGAACGCACACAAACACAAGTGCATAGCACATTACAATTGCTGATTTTTTACAAATAACAACTCGAAAAGATTACCACACCGGCTGGCCAAAATTCGACACAAATTCCATCAGCGTCTGCATGGCAGACATCCGAACGCAGTGTTCGAAGCGCGTGCTATCATGTCCGGTGTTGTATATCTCACATGGGTTCGAATCGGGGCCGGAAAGCATGACTTCCGGTCTCTTTACATTCCTGCATTATTTATGCTAAATGCCTGTCGGCACGGGCGTAATCGCGGCCATCGGCCGTTGGATGCCTGTGTGTTAATGGTGTCATGTCGGTTGCGAAAGGTCAAACGCTGCCGCGGTTGGTCCCTGGGAACAGGCTAACGCGACGAGTCCCAGCTGTTCCTGTCACCGCTTTACAGCCTCTGGATGGGGGCAGGGTGTGTGACCCGAAATACCCGCGTTGAGCGCTGGGATGGACACGGAGCCCGCGGGACATCATTGCTGTTGAGCTTGAGAGTGCGTGTACACATTCCCAAGTGCCACGAAGACGTTAAGTCTCAAAGACACCGGGCATAAATGTGACGGCTATGTCGCACAACCGGAGTTCATCACAGTGAACGACCGGAAGTTTGACGGATCTGTTATGATGCTGTATGTCATACAGCCCTACTGGCCGGTTGTCATGCTGTGCTCCGGCTACACAGCTGCAGTAGATGCCGAGCCTCACCAAAAGCGAGCAAAGTACATCTGTTCGAACTGAACGCGAGTGACCCAGCTCTTCGTTTCAGTTCGTGGATGACATCGTTCGCAGCATGGAATTGGTATGACATGTGTCACTGTTGTCGGCTTCCGCTTGCTTATATATGTCTTTAATGTGCTTTGTAGTCTGAGTGTCGCTTTAGTCGCAAGCGGGATGCAAAAGGGGTATGACCGTGTCTTTGGACGTGAATCGGCGCAATTTACCAGGTATGTGGGTGCGAGAGGACTTCTCGGAACAATCGGTGACAGCAGCGCAGCATTACAAACACGACTCCGCGAGCTCGCTGCCCTGATTGGCCCGACTCCGTCAGCGCCCTGTTTTGATTGGCCCGACTCCGTCAGCGCTCTGTTTTGATTGGCCCGACTCCGTCAGCGCTCTGTTTTGATTGGTCCGACTCCGTCAGCGCTCTGTTTTGATTGGCCCGACTCCGTTAGCGCTCTGTTTTGATTGGTCCGACTCCGTCAGCGCTCTGTCCTGATTGGCCCGATTCCGTCAGCGCTCTGTCCTTATTGGCCCGACCCCGTTAGCGCTCTGTCCTGATTGTCCCGATGACGGCGGGAGTCATGCCTGGTTAGCGAGCGCTCCGCCGCCTGCGCGCCCCTTCCCTCCCTTCCGCGAACTCTCGCGCTGACCTCTGACCCGCAATTCCCCTAAGCCGTTGGGGCCACGGAGGCTGGTATTCGCGGCACGGAGGGTTCTCCCCCGGGACCGGACCAGGGACACGTGTTCGCCCTCTGTTCTGCGACGTCGCTGTGGATTAGTGCAGATGGACTCGGTTTGGGGAACTTATAAGCCGGACCGGTCGACCCGCGGTGGCAAGGTTGTAGGTTCGACACTTGGAGGCAGTGTTCCACATTTGAAGGTGTTGAGGAATTAAATATGATGGAATTGGCTCACTCGTTACTTTTCTGCCGTCCAAAGGTAATCCCATTTGTTTATGTTTTACCATTTTGCGTTTTTTTTATCCACCTCTCATATGAGGTGAGTTATTTAAAGCATTTGTTGAAATTTTCACAAACTGTTACCTAAAAAGGCTAAACGTTTGTGTAAACTTTGGCTAATGATTTACATAACCAAATTCAGGTTGAGAAGCCAAGTCAAGTGACCAATAAAAACTCAAACTGGATAAAAATAAACATATGGGCCTTTGCCTTTGGACGGCATTATTGGTGTACAAGTACAAAAGACAGCAAAATTTCACTATTTGATAAACATGCTTCTAAATACGTCATCGTTTGCCTGTTTGATGGAACGTCTGTATGACGTCACAGGGGCTTCCATATTGGCCGTGGGAAATTGCCCCCGTGGTGGATGGGCAAGGTCACTTGTAGTACTTCAACCTCTCGAGAGGTGGTGTGGTAATGGGTGCGGCGTTTCAAAAATCCAAATAAAACGGCGTGCAGGGGTTTTTCCTTTCTCGTGGTATGTTCGCATATTGACCTGTGATTTTATGTGATTTACTTACATTCACATGCTCGGTTATGACGCTGTTATTCACATTCTCGGATATGACGCCTAGTTATTTGATGGCAAGTCTCACGTCCTAAGCAGCCAGTGCCACTGTCCAACTTGCTGCACTATGTGGTACGAAACGTGATCCCTGTTTAAAGCTTGTTCTGGATGCATAACAATGGTTGAGAGCCAATTGAAGCCCCTTGATTCCACAAGCAAGGCTCACGTAGACAGACACAAATAACTTGACGATTATATTTGTCTTGGTCTTAAACGCCGCATGGCCAATGGGGTGGCAGCATTTGAGGGCCTTTTTATGGCGTCATTCATGCCTGGATGATTTGGAAACAGCGTACAGAATAGTATGCACAACTTCGTGGGCACGTCTTGAGAAGGGCTGGCCTGTGAACTGCATCAAATAATCTTCAAATCGACTATCTCGGTCCCCCTGACCAAACAACGCACCGCAGGCTCATGACGGAGGAGAAGGCGAGGAACGCGCCAGTCTACGCCGCAAGGCTCACACTCACCACGGCGTGTTTTACTGCGCTTATTTGGGATCCGGACTTCGCATTTGCTGACGACCAGCGGTTGGTGCAAACGGATGGTGCGTCCCGCGTACTCAAGGGACACATCAGGTGGCTGGACTTCAGGCGCGTAACTTTAGCCATCGGAGACAGCTGGGTAGTTCAGCGCTCAGGCTTCGCTTATTGGCTGGGGAAATGTGCGCAGGGTCCATGGTCGTATTTTCTGTTTCTGGTGCACGTGAACGTCATTGCAGCCTAAATTAACGGGTTGATGCACGAATGCGATGCTGCAGGGTGCTAAACCCCCGAAAACTGTCCCGCATAATCCCTTTGTTCAGCCAGCGAACAGATGAAAACAGGAAAGAAGCATAGTCACGCACCCAACGCGCAAACACCAAGTCTGAGCATAGTTGCTCGTCAAAACAACCTGTTGAGCCCTCCTGGCTATGGAATCCCGGCTCGAGCCGCTTCTCAAAACGGGTGAGGCTGGACTCTGCGTTGGGGAGGGGGAGGGGCTGTCCGTACTCTCCAGACTGGTAAGGCCAGACTTTGAAACTGCACGAATGTGTACTCTGTAAACAGATTGGGGGTCCTCATTCCAGGTTCGAGAGTCTGGATTCCCTAAATTTAAGTTCGGACTTCCCAGATCCGAGCGTCGATATTTTCCTTACTCAGACGTCCAACCGGTTACTTCAGAGTCTCGAAATCAACGAATGCAGCCTCTGTAAACAAGATGTTTTGTATATCTACAAACCCGAAAATCTGGATGATCAGAACCCGCGAGTTCTGACTTCCCCGACCGGTCAGTCTGAGCTATCCGCAGACCCAGACCCCGACCAAGACCCAACCGTAAAGCCGTGGGGCACCACGCCTTTACGGCCGTCTGTGACCGCTGTATGGATCACACGCCCGCCCAGCCAACCCGTCTCCAAGGCGACCCGAACGCACACGCACGGGCGCCGCGACAGCCCGTGACCACGACCCCGAGCCTGGAGTGGGACGGCGGGAGCTCACGTGGCTCCGTTGGGGCACGTGCGGCTCCCGCGGAGCTCTTGGGGACAGAACTGTGCGAGGTGTGAAGTACCGGTGGTGTTGTGAGGCTATGGCGTGTTCGTGTGTTAGTTCATGCCGTGTTCAGCTTTCTCAGATTGGTGGATTGGCTTCGATTGGATTGGATTGGATTGGCTTCGTTGGAGCGGTGAAACCGCATGAGTGAGCACTGTGTTGAATGCTGAGTAATAAATGCAACGCATTATAAACACGACACATTATAAACGCCCACACAAATGCGGCACATTCTAAAAAGCCCTGCTGTCACCGAGCCAATAACACAAGGCGTTCAGCGGATGGGAGCATACGGGAGCATCCCGGGGATCTGACGGCGAATCGCTGAATGCTGGCTTAAGCTGGGGCTCCTGCTTTGCACTCATGCTTGGATCTTCCTGGAGATAAACATCAGGTTTCATCCAATACACCGTTTTGGGGTTGGGTGTGCTGGTGATTTTGAACCCAAATTGGTGGCAGGAGTATTAATTATGAGGCGAGGGCTAACAAGACCCTCTCGCAGGCATTCAGAGCTCTTATCGTGCACGCTATCACGCCACGTCCGGACGGGGTGGGCCTCCTCTCTCCGAGTCGCATTCGTCGGCTGCTCTTTGAATCACCTGCCGGGGCTATCATTCGTTGCACACTGCTCGCACCCGCGCCACCCGTGAGCAGGCGGGAGGGGGGGGGGGGGGCGGGAGGGGGGGGCTGTGTGTGTTTGTGCCATCTGTCAGCGGGACCAGCCATGATCTGGGCCACAACGCAGTCATGCAACGTCCTCCGTTGCTCGACGACTCCCGGAGCTGGTTGAAGACGATTTGTGCATATTCAAACGTGGCATCACGTGCAACCAGCCACTCGCCCCATTTGCGAGCAGTCGCCTCTGTGGACGGTGGAATCGTCCGACTCCGCCCCGGTGCTGCACGCTAAATTGGGGCGCTGAAACGAACAGAGTCGACCGGGCGGTGCCGCAATAACAGCGAGGCGGCGCGTTCGCACGCTGTTGACGCTGCTCACGCGAGCTTGTTTTCCGGGCTTTTCGCCGGACGCTTTGTTTTGTTGGGAACTGAAAGTGCTTGGACGGAGTTCAGCGATAACTGAGATGTGATGGTCAGTTTTCATAGTGGTCCCAGTTATGGTTGGTTTGGCTTTTAATTGCAGCGAAACCACTCGGTCTGTAGAAGTGTTTTGAAGTCAATTAATGGTTCTGCCTTTATCTGTCATTGGAGAGGTCCTTAGTTATCCGGGCTTGATTGAAGTTTGAAAGCTAACATGGAAATCATTGACTGGGTGTGAGAACATTTTTAATTTGGCCAGGTATAGTTACGCTCAACTGGATGACCAACTTTAGCACCAAAAGTTTGCCTCCCGCTCAGTCTCCCACGTGACGTCACCAGATCAGAAAGGCGTTGAAAAGCTTATCAGTTGAGGCTGGTGTATCGATCGCTGGGATATTTCGCTCGATTATTAAAGCTTTAAAAGCATGCATGGTCTTGGACTGTACATGATTGTTCTGAATCATGTTCAAAATAGTAGTGCAATCTGTCATACTGGTTTGTTTGTTACACGTCTTAAGTCTCGATTTGGTTTTCATACTCAGTAAATTGTAAATCTATCGCATATTCCTTGATATCTATTGCATGGTTTGCCACATGGATTCGTATGAAAAATATCCGTGTGATTTAATTTGATAATGCAATGGATATGCATTTGCTCAATGCTCGCCGTGATATGGGTGTAAGCGGTGTGATCCAATGGATCACTCACGCTCTGCTAGAGAGCGCATAAGGCGCTTACGGTTCGACCACAATGATGTACGGAGGCCCGTAATTTAAAGCTCATCCATCACCGGGGAATGACATAGCCAATGGCTACCATCTCCATGTCGTTAGCGGGGTGTTGGGTGACTGAACTCCCCTTAAATTTAATTAAATGGAATGCCGTTGTCCCCAAAATGACGATAATAATATTCACACAAATTTTCTTTTAAATATAGTATACAAGACGACAAATGCCCCAATAGGCTGTCACCGAGGTGGCCGCTCAGCTGAGGCTGGACGACGCTGGAGCCGGGAGTGTGGAACGAAGCGCGTTCATCGCGCTCGCACGCGGCGCCTGCACCGATGGCTCGGGTGCGATGGACGCCACGGGCGCGCGCCGGTTTTACAGAGACGTGGTGCGGTTGTGATTGCGAACGTAAACGCCTGGGATAAGCAGTCATTGTCAGCAGTCCAGATTATCGCACGGCCGAACCGAATTTGGCGCGGGACGTGGGGAAACGGCACGATGCATGTGATTACCACGCGGAATTGCATCTCATTGACCGGTGCCAATCAAAAGCGCCCGGGGCGACCCACCGCGTGATTCCCTTCCGAATGCATGACACATGCATTTACAGCCGCGGAATCACGGCACTTACGGCGCGATGGTGCGCCGCATTTGTCTTTTTGGGCGTGGGCTGCAGCGTCGCGCCACGCGCAGTGTTTACCGCGCGCGCTGACCCGTTTCCGCGGGCGGCCGGCGCGCCAAAACGCCGCGCGCGCCCCACTCGCGCCATCGATTTGGCGCGAGGCTCCGCGTGATCACCGTGATCGCGGTCGTCGGCGGGATGCGATCCCGTGCGCTGATGACGGTGATCGCGCTGTGTCGTGACGCGTGGCGGCCGTCCGCCGGGCCCAGTCGGCGATCTCGTGCCGGACGCCGCGCCGCTCGCCGCCAAAGTGGCGCGATTGCGGCCGGCGTGGCGCGGGCGGCGGCTCGCGTGTCGCGCGGCGGCCTCGGGCGCTTCCTCTGTGGGTGGGGCGTCACTGAGGGCGCGCCTGCCGCGCGGCTGATGGCGCTGTCACCCGCGCGCGCCGACAAAGGGGAGCTCTGGCCATGTGCGTGTGGATGTCCTGCCGTGTGTGAGCGATCGTCCGGTGGTGTCCGCCGCGATTGTCCGGTAGTGTCCGCTGCGATTGTCCGGTGGTGTCCGCTGTGATTGTCCGGTGGTGTCCGCTGTGATTGTCCCGTGATGTCCGCTGTGATTGTCCGGTGGTGTCCGCCGTGATTGTCCGGTGGTGTCCGCCGTGATCGTCCAGTGATGTCCGCTGTGATTGTGCCGTAGTGTCCGCCGTGATTGTCCGGTGGTGTCGCCGTGATTGTCCGGTGGTGCCCGCCGTGATTGTCCAGTGATGTCCGCTGTGATTGTGCCGTAGTGTCCGCCGTGATTGTCCGGTGGTGTCCGCCGTGATTGTCGGGTACGCGTGGACGGGGTGCGATGCGCGTGGCGCAAGCCGACCGCCTGTTCGGTATCCTCAGGAGGCGGGGATGGCAGTGGATATCGGCTGAAATTGGCAATTGGCGGAGCGTTGTTGTGATGTGCAGTGCGTTTGACATTTTAATGCCGATCAATGGCTCGATGTTCGGTGCGTTTGGGTTTTATTACCAAAGTGTTTTGACATTCGGTACGTTTGACTTTTGGCAGCCAGCCAGCCTCACTTTAGGTTTGGCGTCTTTGCAACTGCGGGGCTCATGTTCCCTTTGAAGCAGTGCTGTTTTGTGAGCTGAGTGTGCGGTTGGTTTGGCGCCATATCTGCTCAAAGCTACGTCACTCTCTGAGTGTCTCTCTGCACTAAACAGTGCTGGGAAGGCGAAAAGACTCAGGAGAAGCCCGACCGGAAAGCCCACCGCCGGCAGCGGACGCACGTGAGCTCAACTGTCACGCTCGTGACGGGGTTTTGTGTCCACCGCCGCGCAGGGAACTCCGTGTGTGTCGCGTCCCAGACAGTGTCGTCGTGAGCAAACTGCCCGCTTTGTCTGTGACCTGTCGTGTCGTTTTTCCCTGTGATGTCATCTTTCCTGGGCTGGTCCTTTCAGCACCGCTTGAGGTTTGTCTTGGGTTAATAAGCGAATTTAAGATGGCTGATAACCATGTTATGTAATAGGGTCGATAGTTTATACCCAAATGTGGGCCGACTCTCAGTCAAAGACGTACAATCCGGGCATCAGTGATTTTATTTGTGAGACTGAGCTCGTGATTGGGCCTACCACAAAGTATTGTTGCATTGTCCTATTGTTGTATTGTCCTAGTTTTGTTTTTCAAGAACGAGCTGAAAATCCTAACTCCACAAAGAAATCGAGCTAACAATAGCTAATCATTTGCAGATGAAATGTTGCACTGTTTGCGGTTTCGGTCCAGTGGAAACGCCGCAGCGCGCAGGCACACTACTACGCGCACGGTCATATTTGAAAGCACTACACACATTCTCATAGTTAAAAGTACTGCACACACGGCCATATTTGAAAGTACCACACACACTGTCACATTGGAAAGTACTACACACACTGTCACATTTGAAAGTACTATACACATTGTCATATTTGAAAGTACCACACACACTGTCATATTTGAAAATCCTACACACACTGTCATATTGGAAAGTATTACACACACTGCCATATTGAAAAGCACTACACACACTCTCATAGTTAAAAGTACTACACACGCTGTCATATTGGAAAGTATTTTACACACTGTCATATTTGAAAGCGCTATACACACTGTCGTATTTGAAAACACTATACACACTGTCATATTGGAAAATGCACTGTCATATTTGAAAGTACTATGTACACTGTCATATTTGGAAGTAGCGTTGATGCGCAACTCACCTCGAAGTCCGAAATTTTGGAGAATTTTTCAAGGTAAAGAGCGAACCTCTACTGAAAGGAGCGATGCCAAGTGAAAACCTTGAAGGACTGTAACCTTTTACGCATAACCTGAAAAGACACTTTCCGTACGGCCTGTCCCTTTAACCCTCACCCTGCACTCATGTCGCTTGAGCCGTTAGCCGATACGCAGATAAACTGGTGAGTTTAGAATGAAGCAGGACAGCAAGATGGCGTGTGGGTCATCCGGTCCAGCAGTCACTGCTCCTGATCTGATCTCACTGATCGTCACGCTTGGACGGGCCATGACATCACGCTTGGACGAACCATGACGTCACGCGCGCTATGCGTAACGTTCCATGCCGTGCCACGCATCTGTCCATGTTTGTGCGTAGCTCGCCGGACGAAGCGCGATAAAGGCAGCTTCCCTGCGACTTGTGTTACTTTCGTGATCCAATACTTTCCACGTGATGGTGGCCATTCTACCTTAGCGGCTTTCTCATAGAGTTTCAACGCTACACTGATACACGTGGATAGCAGTGTTTTTCCTTTTGTATGGTGAGATGAGTAGTTTTGATATACATGTGCAAATATCTTACGTATATATATATATATATATATATATATATATATATATATATATCAGTTCTGTTGTGGGAAAACGCTCGCTTTGCTTGGTTAACACCTGGTGATATCCTGATCCGGAGCAGGCTTACTGAGCGCGCAGAAACATACTCGGTCTATCTCCTTGTTTTCTTTTAGTACTCTATTTCTATACCAAAAAGGAGCAACATGCAAATATGTTCTTTTTTGCAAGAAAGCATCATATAAATGACATGAATGTAGTAGACGGTGAACTAAGAATGCGGAAATTATGACAGGGCATCTCGAAATGTTCCTTTAACGGGACGGAGGCAATGTTACGTTTTGCTGCCGTCTTGTCTGCTCAAGGATGTTACAAAAACGTTGGCGTGTTTACCCGCGCATTGCTTCTGCCTCGCTGTGTCGTTCGGCTTCGCATTGTCGCCCGAGGCACCTCCCCGTCGGTATTTGTAGGTCGCTGCAGCTAATTTCCCACGAGAGTACAAGGCCGTCGCGACATACGCGTGTTTGCCACTTTGCTTGGAACCGGAGACGTGGAAAACACGTAGCGAGGCGCCGGCCTCCTTCATAATTCAGTTTACTCTCCCTGCCGCGACATGTCAGTGACCAACGCAGTATGAAATATTTCAAAGGCCACTGTGAACTACGTGTCAAAAGCGGAACCAAACGACAATTAATGTCGAGGTTATGAATTGGGGACAGCGTTCTATCTCTGTCTTCCCTGCTCAGCCGCTTGTGATTTTGTTTCGTTTTTCGGTCCCAGGTTCGTGTGCTATGTGCGTGTCTGGCGGACGTTATACCAAAGATTAGGTGGTGTATGGGAGGGCTGGGTCCATCAGAATTTTGCGTTAAGTGGCATTCGTGGACAAAGTGTCAAGTGAATAACAGGCTTGTTTGGTTGGGAAGGGGTTCCAGCCTATATAGGCCGAGGCAGCAAGCATGTTTGGGCTTAGGTCGTTTGGATGCAAAATTTATTACGCCTTTTGGGTGCCATTAAGTATTGGCTCTCGTTAAATCAATCAAAGTTGCCAACGGAAGCTGACAGTTTCTAGCTAGTCTGATCATGAGTTTGACCCATTCAAAAAATGTGCCAAATCATGCCAATAATCTGAGCTTAACCTCACATTGCGTACGACGCATTTGGTCTCATTGGCTTTGAGTACGTGAGTTGATGGTGTGTTTCTATCACTTAAACCCCTGTTATTCGTCTCCGCCTTTTTAAAATTGCTGAGCTAAGTGAACCAAACAATGGTCCTACGGTCAACCGAGTGGCGTTTAACGTTCTGGACTCCTCGTTGATGGCGATGGCCGGCGGTCCGGGGATGATTTGTTGGCCGACTCCCTCCATGTTTAGCAGGCGTCGCTGACCTCCGGCTGTCTCAGAGTGACGCAGAAGTCGGCCTCTTATCGCCTCCATCTCTCGCCAGGTTCTTTTCGCTGGTTTTTCTTCGCTCAAGTTTGTTTCCCCTGCGCTGAGTGTAACGCCACAACCACGACGCATGACGCCTGATAACACCCTGACCCCAAGCGGGTCACGACCCCTGACCCGCGATCTCTGACCTCGCCGTGGCCTCTGACCTCGCCACACCGACTCTTGCCGACCGTGGACCTCTGATCTTCACACCCGATGCGTGACAGCGCCCTGACCCCATGCCTATCATGACCTCTGCCCCTGCCCTCGTCGTGACCTCTGCCCCTGCCCTCGTCGTGACCTCTGCCCCTGCCCTCGTCGTGACCTCTGCCCTGCCCTCGTCGTGACCTCTGTCGTGACCTCTGCCCCTGCCCTCGTCGTGACCTCTGCCCCTGCCCTCGTCGTGACCTCTGCCCCTGCCCTCGTCGTGACCTGCCCTGCCTCGTCGTGACCTCTGCCCCTGCCCTCGTCGTGACCTCTGACCGCCGCTCCGCTGACGCTCTTTCCGTGTTGCAGAGGGCGGCGCGCGCTGTCTCGGCCTCGCACCCCAAGTCGTTCACGCGAGCGTAAGTCCCGGGCGGGCGCCTGATCGCCGCGTATTTTTGGCCGCCCGGCTCAATAGCGGCGAATGGCGCCCCACTATTTCGGGGCCGGCGCCGTTGGACCGGCGCGCAAGATGCGCCGGCTTCGAACAGGCTGGCGAGCCGAGGTGGTGGATCTGTCGCTGTTTTGACGACGTTTTGACATGTTTGACGGGTCGTTGGGAACGGTCAACGTCGCAGTGATCGAGAAATCGTGCGCTTCAGGGTTGGTGATGGTGGCAGTCGGGGTGTTAAACCCACAAATCAAGCCGCATGCGACCCCGCGCGCTCACAAAGCCAGGTGCATTTACGAGAGCGGCGACCAGGATCCAAACCGCGCCCCGCGCTTTGGTGGAGGGGGGGAGGGGAAGCTCTCGCAAACGTGTGACATATTGCGGCTTCAACGTCGTCGCCAGGATAAACCGTACTGTCCCACCCAATCGCGGCAACACGATAACCCCCCCCCCCCCCACCCACGGGGTGCACCGCGCTGACCGGGTCAGTCTGGCTGGCCGGATGTGGTCCGGTGGTCGATGCTGTGTCGCTCAGTCCGCGGCCGACGGTCGGCTCGCGTGTCGGGCCGATGATGAGGGCCCCGTCCCGCCGCCGAATCAGGCCCGTCACGCGGCTGACCCGGGCAGCGCGTCACGAGCGCGTCCGATGCATGTTGTGATCGGCTCAGGTCGGGTGGGAATGTCGCACCGCGCCGCTGCCGGTGGCGCCGCGATGGTTCGGTGGAGTTCCAGTCAGAGCCATTTGGATTTACTTTTGTGTCATGTTCGCTTTCGTCTCTGGGCGTAAACTGTGTTTACGTTTCGTGGCAGCTTCCAGAGACGTTATTAGCAGGGCGCACCTGCAGTATGTCGTAGTGAATTTGTTTTGTTCTCGGAGGGGCTGAGCAACACACCCCGCGCAGTAAGGCCCGTTTTGAGTTTTCCCGGTCAAATTACGCATACGTCATTTGTGAAGTCGTTGGAAACGGCAAAACGTTGTTTCAAACGTTGTATGCTGCTGACGCTACCGCATGATACAGTTGAGCATATCGCACGTACATCGCACACGCCATAGCGTAACATGCAGTGCACCGCTGGAACATACGAGTATCACAGTAGTTTGCTTGTACGTCAATCTCTCCATTAAAGTAGCGCGACGTCAATGCTCGACTGGCACTGTACCTAAAGCGGTGCCCCCATAAGGGGCCGCAGCTCCCCGGCATCTCGTGACTGCAGCGCGTCTTGAAATCCTCAAGGGTGGTCTGCAGGCTTCGGGTAATCCTGCTGGCCGCAAGGATTCTGGGCAGCCACAGCACATACTCCCTGTGAACGATGCGGGCACCCGAACCCCACTACCATGGCACCTCCCCTCCCGACTCTGACTCTGACTCTGACTCCGGCAGCGTGCTGGACGGCTACGACTCGGACTCGAACCTGGTGTTCCACCGGCACGAGCGGGAGCCGATCGCACCTGAGGAGCAGCGCTCGCTCTACAGTCTGGTCCAGCGCGGCGGAGAGGTGCCTGTTGGAGGTCTGCGCAAGCCCGCCCCGCAGAAGCCCCAGGGTACGTACCGCGGCAGGGGCGGAGCCAGGCCACCGCCGGGGGGGGGGGGGATCATGCCCTCAGCTCGTTTGTCTGGTCCATCGCGGCGGAGAGGTGCCGGTTGGAGGTCTGCGCAGGCCCGCCCCGCAGAAGCCCCAGTGTACGTACAGCGGCAGGGGCTGAGCCAGGCTACCGCCAGGAAGGGGGGGGGGTCACGCCCTCAGCTCGTTTGAAGAAGCCGCCTTTTGCAGTACCAGAACGGGCGGAAGAGACTCTCTTGTAGGGGGTGGAGCCGTCCCGTTTCCATTGCTTTATTTTCGGGTCACTAGCGCGGTGTTTTGAGGCCTTGATACCACTTCCGAGATTGGATGCTGGAGCCGCCACTGCTCGCCGGCTCAGTAACCGGGATTACGTCAGACCACGGACGCGGCGGAACTGGCCAAGGGGAGAATTGTACCCCGGTGAGTTGGACCCCGGAATCTGTCCAGAGCAGAAGTCATTTTGCATATGATGGGCTCGAAATGGAATTCAAATGCCGGAGTGTTGGAGCTTCCGGCGCTTAGCGGTTCTTGATGGGGAGGCGACGAGAGTGGACATCTTGGGAAATAACTATCAAAGCATACGAAATGGGGTTCGGGGAAACTAAGAAAACCCAGGTAGATTGAAAACGTTTGAATCTAATCTCGGTTGAAGCGGCGTGGTTACGCCGAGTCATGCCTCTAACTTTGGAGCCGTCAACCTATATTAATCGTATATTAATCGTCTGCAAATAGCGACGCCGTTTGCGTCTTTCAGCGTCGAGTGGGTCAGGGGGACCCTAATATATATATAATGTAATAATAAGTATGCCATTACTACGATAGCGTGACAGTTGCGCGACTGCGTTAATTACGAAGTTGAATACGGTAGTCTCGAGAACGGCGGCTTCGTGCCAGCACCCAAGCACAGCATACCTGGATGCCTGGACCCGCGTGACTTGGCGGCGCACGACGATAAAGTTTCCTTAAAACTACAGCGTGTGGGGGAGGGGGAGCCACAGCTTGTAACGGACGTGACCCAGCGGGGTCTCGCCATTGATCGGTGGAAGTTTCGACGCGACGCGGAGAGTCGTGTTGTCACTGGGGCTCAAACGAGTCCGCGTGGCATGCTGTGCCAATGAATGTTTAACGCGTCGGGCCCCCGCCCCACGAGAACGGGGGCCCCGCCGGTCGACCAGTGACACGAACACGCCGCACGGCCGCGCCAACTGGCTTTGGGAACCGATGCGGAAAGTGGCACCGAACGTTTCGTGTAGCTGGCCAGCACCTGCGCCGCCGCCCGCAGCATGCGGCGAGACCTCCGCGGAGAGACGCTGGGACTCCTCCCCGTGTGCGCCGGCACAGTATCCGCCGTCGTCTCAGGCGCCGCGATTTTCTCCGATGTTTGGCGGCGCGGTATCTAGCCCGGGGCGAACCCCGGCGCTGAGGAGTTGGTGCCGCCGCAAGTTGACTGCGGAAAGCCCCGGTCTCGGCGGCTCTGGACCTCCAATTCGCCCGCTGTCACCTTCAGGCCTTCAGACGGGGGTCGGAGCGCAGAGCCTTCTCCCAAACCACGTGCCCAGCCCAGATCTGAGATTTAGGTCCCGCCGGCGTCCGGGCTCAGGCCGCCATACAATCAGCTGACGGCGAGTCTAATTGAGCGCCGGGGGATGTGGGAAGGGGAGGGGGGAGGGGCTGTCAGCGTCACCCAGGGGGGGGGGGGGGGAGGAGCGCGGAGCGGAGCTGGCAGCATCGGCTTCTGCCGCCGTGTTTGTGTTGACTTTGGTGGCATGGAGAATGCTCGCGGAAGCCTCGGCCCAGAGGCGGTGTCAGCAGCGCTGTCTCGTGTCCACGTACCCCTGCCGGGAGACTACTCAGGGTGGCGACGTCAGTCGGGCTCTATTGTCTCTGGGGCGAAATCTGACGCGATTGGGCGCCGTCTGAGCTGCCAGCGCAGCTTCTAATTCGGGCTCGGTTCGGGTTGAATAACCACCGGTGGCCTGGCGTCGCCTCTGCACGGCGGCGCGTGCCAAGTTTGGGCTGGGTCCTCCACTCGGGAGAAACGGCAGTGGTGGTCGCCCGGGCGCCGGCGCCAGCGGGATAGCGGGTGGTGTGGAAGTGAGCGTGAGGTTCGGAGGCGGGTTGTGGACTGCCGGCTTCGAGAATGAAACCGGTGAGGCTCGATAGTTCCATGCATCTGCGCTGTACTGAAAGTCCACATGTTCTGGTCCAGGTGTACGTGGAGATGTTTTCATCCCACAGTGAACGCCGTGAGGAATAATAATTTAGATAGCCATGCAGCGATTACTTTTCAACGGCGAAGCATTAAAGGGAGCGCGAAGAGGCGGCCGAGAGAGGGAATGTTCATCTTTATGATGAGAGACAAACGTTCACGCTATGGCGTTTTATTGGAAAAATCATCTTCGAAACCGGTTTTGCCCTCAGCTATAGAGACTATCCGCCCCATTTTTCCGCCCTCCCCCCCCCCCCCCCCTCTTGATAAGCGATGACATAAGCCATATTCCGCCAGACAGTGAAGCGTATTAGAATTGCTATTAAAGAGCTCTCTGGTGTAATCCCTTGCCATGATATCCGGCGCAGAAAGCTCTCGCCGCTTTTAGACACACATGTTTCACATTCGCATCATGCCTCTGTACTTCGAGCAGACTTCTGTCACTTCTTCTGTCACGAATAAGTGGTCACGTTAACAATCTGAAGCTCTCGGGCACTGACATGTTTACTCCCGATTTCTGCCCGTCAAAAATAGCCCGGGTGCGCAGTGCACGTCATAAAGCTGGGTCCACCCCAGCGCCGGTGAATTAAAACAGCGGCCGATTCGACGCGGCGGCTCCAGATATAGCTCATGTTTATGCGGCGGCACTGGTGCACCCTGAACGAGAGGCCTGGACGCGCCCCTGCGGAGGACTGGACCGCGGCGGCCGACGACGGCTCCTTTTGGGCTCGCGTGCTTCAAACACGTCTCGAAATGACGCACATATGCTGTTCGTGCATATTGCCGATAGTTGCAGATGGGAAAAGTTGTTCAGTGCACTTGCGAGGAACATCATGCGTTTAGATAAGACAGTAGCGATAGCCTTATTCCTCGCGGAGCAACCAAGGAGAATGGAGAGATGGATCCATTGATATTTCGACAACATGACTCAATCGGAACGAATTCGAACTCTTCATTCTCCTGGTTTGCCTACTAGGAATAAGGATATTACTATTGTCTTATCGAGTCGCAGATTATAGCAATACTATGTTTTATATTTAGTATCTGGATCCGGATTTAAGCAGCACTTTAGGTGACCTGCTTTAGATTCGTGGCCAACACCATGGCCCCGAATGGATACATGATGGTTAGAAATACGACCTCTGTGCTCGCTAAAACTGTACCTGACGATACGACGAAGATACCACTCATGTGGAAGAAAATTAATTCACGGTCAGTACGGCCATTGAAACGCTTTGGTTGCTAGAAGCCCTCAGGGCATCAAGGCCAGGTCAGATGTGAGCCCGTGTCCAAAGGATCCCCTCGCGTATCGAAACTACAATTATAGTCAAAGACATAGCCAAAAAGACAAAAGAGCGACTCCTCTTTGAGGTGCCCCACTCTCCATGCGGCAGGCGCCCCGAGGGTGTCAACATTTATTCTTCATAGATGATTCTCTTAGCGTCAACATTTATTCTTCATAGATGATTCTCTTCGGAAATTGAGATACAAGAGTGATGCGTGGGGTTTAAGAAGTTTCCAAAAGGGTTTCAGGTCCTCCTTGCTGAACCGGTCATGCTGTCTACCGCGGGGCTTCTGCGTAAAAATTCCGTTGAATTGATTGAAAAACACATTTGGGCCACATGCCTAAACCGTGGTGCCAACCTATACCTTCATTTTTTTCTTACTTTCTGTACTCAAGGGCTTAAGGAAGTGGTGATATATGTGATGTAACCCACATTGTATCGGTTGCCGAGGCCGATAGGGAATGCCGACGGAATGTCGACGGGATGACAGGGAACACAAATCGGTGTGTCGACGGAGGAGCGGGCGTTACTCAGAACCGGTCAGCAGTCCGGCTCGTGACCGACGGTCGCAGCTCGTCCCTGGTGAGGCGGCGCGGCACGAGCAGCGGAGTGTCATTTGGAGTGGGGAGAAGACGGTGTTGTGACGAAGCCGCTTTGTCCTATCCTTGGTCGGGAGGTTTCAAGGCGGGATATTTGGTTAGCGTGTTATGTGGGACCAGGCAGTCCATAAAACCGTTGAGATTTGGCGTCATTATGCCGGCGCTACCCCACGCACTATCCCGGGCACTATCCCGGGCACTACCCTGAGCACTACCCCCGGCACTACCCCGGGCACTACCCCGCGCGCGTCTTCGTCGCTCATCTCACCGTGAGTACCGGGTAAGAGAGCACACCTCACTGGGCAGGCCGCACAGTCGGGGCGGTAGCTCCGCAGAGCGACCTCACTGCGCATGCGTCACAGGGCGGTGAGCTACACTGTCGTCGGGGGTAAGGGCGCAGCGCACCGCGGGCCCACCACCCAATCTCACCGGGCGCACGTCCAGCGCACGTCCGCTGCAGGATGTGGTGCTCATCCTGCGCACCTCCATCGCACGCCCAGCGCACGTCCGGAACACGTTCAGCGCACGTCCGACTGCGCACGGCACGCAGCGCACGGCACGTCGAGCGACACTGCACGGCGTCGGTGGCGGCTGGGTCTGGCGGCCGCACGTCTCCGCGCACGGCGGTGCCGCAGGGTCGCCAGCTCCGGCGGCGGCGGCGACGGCGCACGGCGAACGGACGGGCCGCGGCGCACGTCCACGGCACGGCTTAGGCTGGGCGCGCCCACGGCACCGGCACGAGAGCGTCGGGCTCGCGTCGCCCACGGAGACTTGCGGTGGAGGTGAATGCCGAACGCGCGTGGTATCCGACGGACGGGAGCACCCTCGGAACACAGCACCCAGGAGCACGCGTGGCACGCAGCGGCCGGGTAGTTATGCTTGAAGCACATGGATGGAGCACCACAGCGGACTGGCTGACGCACGTGCTTGGAGCACCGCAGGAAGACCAATGGCTGGAGCACGGCACTCCGCACGCCGTCGGCGCCAGGGCAATGTCATCAGAGCTCACCCGGCACCGCACTGGCCTCATCGAGTTCAGGCTGGACGTCACAGCGTCAATCTCTGCCACCAGCACCGCCTGGGCCGTGGGGGCGCATGGCTATCGCTGGGCGTCACGTGACACGGGGAGAGACGTACGAAACGGACCAACGCATTGAAGGTGTCCACGTACCAGACCGCTGTGATCACTCAGGTCAGACGACGACGATGGTCGCGTTTCACCGTTCACCGACCGCTGGCTGGGGCGCACGTCTCGGTCGGCGACGACTGAGGCGCACGTCTCGGTCGGCGGCGACTGAGGCGCACGTCTCGGTCGGAGGCGGCTGAGGCGCACGTCTTGGTCGGCGGCGGCTGAGACGCACGCCGTCACCGCGCGCGTCCTGTTGCAGGCCGGCCGACGGCGGCATGGCGGTGTACCGCGAGAACCCGCTATACCGCGAGCTGGACGAGCCGGCGCGTCTGAGCGGTCCCGGAGGTGTGCCGCTCTACAGCGTGCCGCGGCGGACAGCAAGGACGGCGCCCCTGTACAGCACCCCTCACCGGGCGCGGCCGGCGCCGACCTACCCGGCCTTCTACTCCACGATCCACCGTCCCACCGCGGCTGCCAGTCAGCAGGAGGAGGAGGACGAGGAGGAGGAGGAGGAGGGCGGAGGACGCCTGCGGCGGCGCGTGCGCTACACCCGCACGCGCGTCACTATGTCGCTGAAACGGCGCGGCGACGAGCAGCGGCCGCCGCCGCCCAAGCGGCTCCAGTCGCGCTGGAACCCCACCCTCGTCAAGTGGACGCAGACGGTGCGGTACGGCTCGCCGGCCGGCCGCTCACCGTCGCTGGAGCGTCGGCGGAGCGCCGGCGGCAGACGCCGCGCGTCGCCGCCGGCCGAGCCGGACCGGGCCGGGGCGGGGCGCGGTCGCGGGAGGTCGCCGCCGGCCGGCCGTGCGCCCCAGCGCTCCGCCAGCCTGCGCGCAGCCGACGCCGTGACGAGTGAGACGCGGCGCTCGGAGCTGTCGCCGTTCCGACGCGCCGCCGCGCCGCGACGCAGCAGCAGCCTCAAGTCTAGCCGCGAGCCCGGCTACCGCGAGCAGGCGGAGGCGCTGCGGCGGCGGCTGCTGCGCCGGCAGACCGGCGCGCCCGGTGGCCGGCGCGCGTCGGACGTGCTCCTCAGCACAGCGTCGAGCCGTCAGCGAGAGCGTGTTCACCGTGCAGGACCGCGCCGGCGCGCCGGCCGGCCGCGAGTCGCCCCTCAGCCCCGACGACGACGGCGGCGACGGCGCCTGGGCGTGTCTGCTCGACACGTGCGACGGCGGGGTGAGGATTGAGGAGATCACCGACGACAACGGCAACAACAATGTCGCCGCCGACGGCGCAGCCGGCGACAGGAGGCCACCGACGAGACCCGGCCCCGTGATGACAACGCCAACGTCTGCGACAGCGACGCGGGCGCCCACCTCGCCGACGACGGGGCCGACGAGCGCGTGGAAGTGCACGTCGAGGAGGCGGCGGCGCACGAGGCGGTGACTTCGCCCACCGACACTGAGGTGCGTCAGTCGCTGGTGCAGCTCAGCTCGGGCGTGGACTCGGAGGGCGGCAGCGACCGCGTGCTGAGCGTGCAGGTCTCGTACTCGCCGGGCTGCCCGCGAGATACTCCGCCTGGACGGCAGGGTCAGGGAGACCGTGGAGGCGATCGAGGCGGCCGAGCGCGAACACCAGTCCGGGCAGTACGACGACGCGCCGTCGCCGGAGGAGCGCGACGGGGTGCTGCACGAGGATTACGGAGAGCGCGACATGGACTGCAGCGACGATAGAGGGCACCACGCCGACCGGGCGGACGGCGAGGAAGGGCGCGGCGGCGTGGGAGACGAGGAGGACGCGGTCACGGGGCAGGAAGACACGCAGGTCCAGCGCGCCCAGCGCGAGAGGTCGCCGTCTGTCACGCGGGAGGGCGAGAATGATGGCGATGCTTCTCCCAGACGGCGCGCCGAGCGTGCCGGCACCGGTCGGGCTGGCGGCGCGTCGCTGCCGACGGAGGCGACGCCGGCCGGCCGGCGCCGGTCGCGACGAGAGCAGGAGCCGGCGGCGGCGACGCCGGGCCGTCGGCAAGCGCGCCAGCGCCGCGCCGGCCGGCCGGCCCGATCCGACAGCGAGGAGGAAGAAGCGCTGCGCCGCCGTGAGCGCGGCTGGAACGCGCCGCCGCCGCCGCGGTCGCGCTCGCTGCCGCGCGCCGCGGTCGAGTCGGCGCCGGCGCCGGCGCGCGCACCGGCGCGGCCGGCGGCGCGGCGGGCGGCGGGCGCGGCGCGCCGCAGCGCCAGCTCGCCGCCCTCGTCGCCGAACAAGACGGCCGACTCGTCAAAGACGAGCTCCGTGTGCTCGTCGCTGGTCAGCTCGCCGTCCAAAAGCACGGTCAAGTCATGGCGAGGCGCCGGCGGACGAGCCCCGGCCTCCACCGGCGGCAGGGTGTTCAGCCCGCCGAGCAGTCTGGCGCGGCCCGGCCGGCTCGCGTCAGCGCCGCTCCGCCCTGCGCTCTCCTCTCCCTCGCTCGTGTCCGGCTCGGCCGCCGCCAGCTACGCCCGCCCCACCTTCGCCTCTAGTTACGGCCGCATGAGCACGCCCCGCGAGCACGGCCGCGAGCACGGACGCGAGCACGTCTGCGAGCACGGTCCGGCGCGCGCGAGGTCGCCCGGCGGGCGGGCGGTGACGCGCGCGCGCAGCTTCGCCAGCCGGCCGGCGCCGCCGCGCGGTCGCACGCTCACGCGCGCCGCCACGGTGCGCGCGCCCGGATCTCCGTACGGCCACATCCGCTGCGGTGGCGCCTCGGCTGACGGCGGCGGCAGCGGCGGTGGCGCGGTTCGCAGTGCGCACGCCGCGTCCCATGCTCGCGCCAGCCAGGCGCCGCGCCGACAGCCGCTCTCTCCGTACAGGTCGGCGACGCTGCCGCGGTCGGCGAAGTCCTGCGCGCGCGGCGGCGACGGCAACGGCTCGGCGGCGGTGTCACCGCGCTCGAGCAGCGCTCACTCGCCGGCCAAGGGCCTCTCGACGAGCACCGAGACGGGCTACGACAGCATGGAGTGCAGCCCGCCGCTGCGGCCGCTCTACCGCAGCGCCACTTACGTACCGATGCTGAAGACGCGGCGCAACGCGACGGAGTTGGCGCTGCGCGGCGCCGCCAGCCCGCCGCGCGGCATCGCCAGCTCGCTGCGCGACAAGTTCGAGAACCTGGAAAAGCTGGTGGCGGCAATGGAGGCGGACGAGCTGCGACGGCGGCGCCGGCGCGACCGCGAGGCGTCACCGGTGCGCGGGGTCATCGACCACTTCGAGCGGCTGCGCAGCACGCTGTCCAGCCCCGACCTCGAGATGCGCGCGCCGCCGCTGGTGCGCGAGCTGAGTGCCTCGCTGTCGCGCGACCTGCAGCACGTGGCGCAGCAGGCGGCGCGCCCGCTGCGCCGCCCCGTCAGCCTGAGCCTGGAGAGCCTACGCAGCATGCGCGCAGTCAGCCCCAGTCCCTACCTGGACCCGCTGCAGTACCGGCAGTACGTGCTCCGCCTGCTGCGTGCCAGCAGGAAGTCGCCGCACTTCCAGCGCCTGAAGCGGCACTACCACAGCCTGGAGAGGCTGATGGAACTGGAGCGGCTAACGGACGCGTGCAGCCTGCCTGGCCGGCGCGCCTTCCCCAGCTACGAGGCGTGGAAGCGGATACGCGCCAAGGAGCGAGCGCTCTCGGAGATGAAGCGCATCTGCGAGGAGCTGGACGGCGCGCAGCGGCGCCACGAGTTCTACAGCCGCTTCTCCAGCAGGCTCAGCGACAAGTGGAGCGGCGACCGCAGCCTGGAGCGGCGTCACCGCTCGGTCGAGGACCTGAAGCGCAAGTTTGACGACATCTGCGAGCGGGAGCGTGCCGAGTGCTTCGGCGCAGGAGCGCCGCAGGAGCGCGACGCCTGAGCGGGGCACCAAGGTCCGCCGCTCCCTCAGCTCGCTCTCAACGCGTCAGATGGAGACCATTAAGGGCCGCCTCAACGGCATCTACGGCTCGCAGACGAGCCTGCAGTCGACGCGCAGTCGTCAGCGAGCCGCGCCACTACGTGGACGTGGCGAGCCGACCAGCGGCCGGCGCGGCGACGACGCTGCGCGTGCGGCCGGCGTCGGAGCCCGAGCGGTGCGCCGCCTCGCCGCAGCCGAAGCCTGACGCCGGCGCGCCCCGGCTCTGTGCATCAGATGCGCGCCGAGTCGGAGGCCGAGGCCGAGCGGCGGCGGCTCTCGCTGGCGCTGTCGCGCGAGGTGGCCGACCGCTTCGCGCCGCGGCCGGCGCGCGAGTCGCGCTCCAAGAGCGCCTCGCCGGCCGCCTCGGCTGCCTCGCCGCGCACGTGCTACTCGGTCGACTTCTCGGAGGAGGGCGAGCGTCGCGCCGAGGCGCACGAGTTCCTGCTGGTGCTGACGCCGGACCGCGAGCGCGCGCGCTCGCTGCCGCGCGCCGCGCTCACACGCGAGGAGCGCAGCCGGCTGGTGGAGCGGTCGGAGCGGCTGCGCGAGCGGCGCCTGGCGCGCCTGCGCCGGCCGCTGGCGCCGAGCGGCGCGGCGCCAGAGCGCGAGTCGCAGCCGGCCGTCGAGGCGCCTGTATCCAGCTCGCAGTCCTCGCTGCAGACGGTGGTGGAGCGGCCGACGCCGGCGCCGGACGCCGCGGTCGAGACGGCCGTGTACCACTGGGAGCGGAGCGAGGCGGAGGCGGCCGCCTGCGCCGCCGAGCGCCGCTCTCCCCGTAGTCTCTCGGCGCCCGGCCGGCCCGCGGAGGCGGAGGAGGCCCGCTTCAGCTCGCTGCCGTGCGCGACGCGGCGCGGCGGCGCCCACCGGCGGCGGTTCCTCTCGCCCGACTACGTGCCCGAGCGGTCGGCCTCCTCCGTCGACTTGGACCGGCGCGCGGCGCTCGGCGAGCACGACGCGCTCCGCTACGAGGACGACTTCCGCTTCGCGTTCGACGACTTCGCGCGCTCGCGCTCGGCGTCGCCGGTCGGCCGCGGTTGGTCGTTCTCGCCGCCGCGGCGCCGCGCCAGCAGCTCGCCGCCGCGCCGCTACGGGCCGCCGCTGCGCGTGCCGAGCGCGTCGCCGCCGCGGCTGGCCGAGCCGGGCGGCAGCGGGACCGACGCGGGCGCCGGATCGCCGTCGCCGCCGCCGGGAGAGGTACGCAGGATCCGCACGCTGCTCGAAGCCGGCCGGTACCTGCCGCGCCGGCCGGTGCCGGCGCCGCGGCTCAGCAAGGCGGCGAGTCTGCCACAGCTGGGCGCGCCGCCGGTCGGCGCCGTGCGCTCGCTGACGCGTCAGTTCGAGGCGGCCGGCCGCGTCAGCCCGCGATCGCGCAGCTGGAGCCCGCCGCGCAACCTGCGCCAGCTCGGCCAGTACATTTCGCGCACGCGCATCCTGGGGAAGATTGTCGAGTTGCAGCGCCGCCTGCGTCGGCCGACCAGCGAGAAGGAGGAGCTCGAGCACCTGCGCTCGTTCGTCGAACGTGAGCGGGAGACGCTGCGCCGCGTTCGTCGCGGGGAGGTGGATCGACTGAAGCGACGCCTACAGGGCGCCGAGGAGGCGGGCGCTCTGACGGCGAGGAGGTCCAGTTCGAGCCCAAGTCTCAGTGAGCCCGTGTCGTGGTCCGGCCGGCTCGCGCGTGACCTGGGCAGGGTGAACGTGATGGCACAGCGAGACCGGCCGGCGGGCGTCGACCTGGCGCCGGGCGGCCGCTACAAGGACGTGTCGCGCCAGTTCCGACCAATTAGCGCGCAAGGGACGGAGTCGCCGTGCTTCAGCGCCGCGCCGCTCATCACGTCCACCCCGCTGCCCTGTTCGCCGCCGCGCAGCGGCCCCGCCCCCGCCGCGACCGCGCCCAATCACGTACGGGCGGCATGGGCCGGCGAGCCGCGCGACTGGTCTATCCACCGGCCGGTGGGCCGTTACGTCCCGCCCACCCGCTCCACTAGCGCCAGCTGTCGCCGTCCAGCGCAGTTTGGGTTTCAGCCGTACGCCAGTAGTCGGCGCTGGCACTGCGACGCATGCGCAGTGAGGGCGTACAACCGTTGGCGCACCAGAAAGCGCAACGTCACTTGGAAAGGTAAGCAAGCCTAGCAAGGAAAAATCTGAGAAGTGCACCGAATTCATTAACGAAGCACCCCATACACTGAGCGCCAAACAGGCTTAAATTTATAGACTGGTTAAAGCTTTCCTCAATAGGCGGGCTAGAGCACGTACCTCTGCAGTGACCACAGCACTCTCATGTTGTCAAATCCGTATCGGCGTGGTTGCAGAATATATCCAGCATGCTACATGATGGCATTGGTACTATATGCGCACCGGTTTATAAGCACGAGTCTTCACAAAACCAACGCGTGATGAAGACAAGCAGTTGGGTGTGGTAGTTCTGCTTAATAACACACAACTGCCGGCGAAATAACTTCGCCGGCGATTGTGTGCATGTCGTTTTTGTCCTTCACGGCTGGGTTACACTGTGTGCACGTTGTGATTGTTGATCAGAGAGGGAGTGTTGTACGCTCATGTCGTAATTTTTAGATCCGTTGTGGCGATGTCCACGTGATTGCATATCATGCGACTTCTAGATTGGTAGAACCTTTAATCAAGCATATCATGCGACTTCTAGATTGGTAGAACCTGAAATCGAATACGAGGCTGCGATGGCGTCGGACGACTCTCGTTATGTATCTGCGCAAGTTCTTCTGTGTGCGTTCGCACCACTGAATGCAAAAGGGAGTCTTTTGTGCATGGTGGACTGACTTCCTAGACAATCGTCACATCACGTCACGCCCCAAAGACTAGTGACACCACCGCGGCGCGAAGACCCGGCTCGGCGGCTGATCACGTGACCTTGATCACGCGACCTCCTCCTGTAGAGCCGGTGATTGGTCCCATCCCGAAGTCGATGTCCACCAGCGCTATTCCCGACCGGCCAATGAGTGAGTCGCTCGGCGATCGGCCGGCCCAGCAGCGAGAGCGCACCGCGCTTTAGGGCTGAGCCCCATCGTCACAAATACCGCAGACACGGCCGCAGGAGAATGCAGGAAGGGGCTGGGAGGATGCATGCCTCTCGAATTTGTTTGCATGCTACGTGCTCTTTGTCACTGACGTGCCTACTCAACTGTCCGTTTACTCATTGCAATAACACTGGCATGCTCTGAGCTTGAAATTAAAATGCACCTTTTATGCTTACAGCATGCTAATATAAATAAATCACCACCGCAAATTGGCCTGTAATGATCTATCAAGACACGTCCTGCACCTGCTCGTATTATACAAACACCAGCTAAACACCGTCGATTGGCAGTCGGTCCCCCAACAGTCCATTCCCGACAGTGGCCTTCCTCTGCCAACCGGCACGGCTTCTCCCCCTTCCCCCCCCCCCCCCAGCTCGCGACTCGTGAATGGCGCAAGGCGCGGCCCCGCCCCCCCCCCCCCTAGTCTGGCCCGTCACGTGACCGCCGTCCCGCCGCCCGGAGCTGGCAGGGGGCGCTCTCGTACAGCGGCCGGTAAAACTGGGGGATACCCGTGCCAATAGTGTTGTGGTTTAGCTGCGCGTCGGGGAAGCCAGCGATCCGGGGTGGTTTGTGGGACGATTCCGTGCACATCTGGCTTGCGAAGGTGCGAGACAGGCGGTGCCATTTGGCCACAGCACCTGGCTGTGCCGTAAAACTCAAATAACCGCCAGGTGGGGGACACACTCATTGAGCGATGCGAACGCAGTTTTCAACTCTTTGTTAATGCAGTGCCTTCGTGACTAAATTGTTGCAGTACGTTAGTGCATTCAGCGACATAGTATGGCTTGTTACCCTCCCCTCAAACATGCATCCCTGCGAACGCCTCTGGTCCGGCGGCCGCGGCCGAGATTGCTCGGGGGTGCCGCGCGTCCTTGAACTCGGCCGGTATCAAAGCTGCCGCGTGGCTCCATCGCGTACTACGGCAACGGCGAGGGGAGAGGGGAGGGGGCGTGGCAGACGGCGGTTGACCAGAAGTTGAAGCAAAAGACCGCGCGCGGCGGTGTGGGCGGTTTCGGCCAGCAGCGTTGTAGAACAGGGGCGCGCGGCGTCGTGACGCAATCAGCCCGCAGCGTTGTAACATAACCAGCGTGCAGCTGTCCGACCCGACCCGCGGCGCGGCCTGGCTACAAGTCGGTCTGCAGCTTCGAGTCAAAACCAGCCCGCGATCATGCGATGACATCAGTCTCGAAGGAAGGACAAGGCACTCGATCGCCTGCCCAGCCGGTGCTCGGCGCGCGCCGCCACTATGTCAGCCAGCCCGCACGGAGGATATGGCCGCTACGTGCATGCCCCATCTGCTATCCACCCCGCTCGCCTAGTGCCGTCTGGCTGACGTTGTGCTTGGCGAGCGCGTGAATGGCTTTGTGTGCGCGTTTCAAAATCGGATGTTGTAACACGGCTCTGCTCTACATGTCTGTACACCGGAAAGCGCTCTGAAGCTAGTTTAAAGCCAGATTTGATTGTTTAGCGAAAAAGGCACATACGTTGAGCTTACAGGTAATAGCACGCTTTTGTGAAACTGCTCTGCAATTACTGGCCTAACGTGCCGCGACGACTCGATGAAATAGACGGTGGCCATCAATTCGTTCAATTGTTATCGTCCACCAGTTTCAGGTCCCTGGCGTTGCGTTGTTTTTCCGCTGTGCGTCGGTGTTTTGTGTCCCACGGGTGTCCTTGTGTGTTCCGCGTTCATATACTTCCGCGGCGAACACCTACGACAGTTCACTATGGCTCCTCCTAGTGCACGGCGGCTATAGTTACCAGCTTAGACACGACCACCCGACCGCAGAGCCTCCGCGATATCTTCTAACCGCGACCTTGCGCCTTTTGCGCCAGTTTCACCGCACCGCGCGCGCCGTGACGAACGCGACGCGGCTGGCGGCGAGGAGTGGCGCGAGCAACAGGCGCGCCGCCAGCTGGAGGAGGAGCGCCGGCGCCGCTACCTGCAGGAGCTGGAGGATCTGGAGAGGCGCCGACACGGTGATTTCTTCACGTGAGTCACGGGTCGCTCATGGCGACTTCTTCACGTGAGTCACGGGTCGCTCATGGCGACCTCCTCACGTAAGTCACGGGCCGGCCACGGCGACTTCTTCACGTGAGTGGCGGGCCGCGCGTGGTGACTTCTTCACGTGGGTCACGGGTCGGCCATGGCGACTTCTTCACGTGAGTCACGGGTCGCTCATGGAGACTTCTTCACGTGGGTCACGGGACCTCTCATAGCGACCTCCTCACGTGAGTCACGGGTCGCTCATGACGACTTCTTCACGTGACTTACGGGCCACACGTGGTGAGTTCTTCACGTGAGTCACGGGTCGCTAATGACGACTTTTTTACGTGAGCCACGGGCCGCGCGTGGGGACTTATTCACGTGAGTCACGGACCGCTCATGGCGACTTCCTCACGGTAGTCACGGGTCGGCCATGGCGACTTTTTCACATGAGTTACGGGTGGGTCATGGCGACTTTCCCACGTGAGTCAGAGGGTGGCACGTAGCGACTTCTTGGTGTGGGTCGCGGGGACGCTCATACTGACGTCCCCGTGGTCAGTCACGGGAACCTTTACGGCGATTTCTTAACGTGAGTGAAGTGGTCACCCATGGCGACAGCTTCACATGGGTCACGAAGCACGCTGAAGACTTCACCCAAGTGACGAGGCACGGGGCCTGCTGCGTAACAAGGGATGTTGGCACGGCTGTTTCTTGCCCAGAGTCATCAGGACCGCTGTCGGCAGGGTGGCGTCTTCGCGTCGGCTGTTTTTGTGGACCTGATCGGAGCAAGCAAACATTGCCGTTTGGTTCCGGTTTCAAGTTTGCTAGATGCTGTTACACTGCTTTTGCATATTGACGGACCTGCACAGCTGTGGCAGCACATCCAAATGGAAAAAACCGCTGTTGTGAAGTCATGCTCGATATGACATTCGTGGCTGAAAACGTCGTGGAGTATGCTACCAATGCTAAGATGCCGACATTTCAGTCCTGTCTGTTTGGTTGTTATAGTTCATGCTGCCTTGCTCCGCACCGTCAGGCCAATTATTCGTACGCTAGCACTGTGCCAAAACACAGCACGTGCTGTTGGTTTCATTGCTTCTGAAAACCGAGACTGTCCTCGCATTCATTGAAGAATCGTTCGTCCGTCGTTTGTCTTTCGTGATCACATTTTTCCCAAAATTCCAGCTGTCTCCAAATTTCCTGCCAACGACTAGGCGGACAAACTTTTTTTAGCTTGCTCGCATCAAATACCAAATTTGCGCGTTGAATGCATCGGATTAACTTTATCACTTCCCTAACAAAGTCACCACCATGCCGCGCACAATGCCAGTCGACACCCAGTGGCAGAACTTCTGGAAGGAGTCCATCCACAACGAGACGGAGACTCGCATGCGATGGGCTATGAAGTTTGACACCGAGTTCCAGCGAATGATCCACGACCCCTCGCTGGCGGATGTCAAGGTACCCAGCGAGCGTTTCAACGTTCAGAAGATTCCCACCATCGAACATCCAGCGAGCAGCTACGTCATCGAAAAGCAGTACCACATGCAGAAGCAGCGACCTCCGCCGCCGTTCCCGAAGAAGCCCGATTCAACCGTCTCTCTGGACATGTTCCCGCCCGACGCGAAGACGAAGGAGCTGCTGTATGACGGCATCTCGTACAACGGCGAGGGGCGCTACCAGTACCTGCGCGCTCGCAACAAGCTGTACCCGGACCAGAAGTTCCCGTTCGAAGCGTGTACGTCGTGGCAGTACGGCTGGGGCGGCCGCGACGCGCTGCTGAAGGGGCCCAAGTTCGCCACGGTCTCCGTCATCAACGAGACCTTCTACCGCAAGAACGGCCTGCACTGGGTGCGGGACCAGGCGAAGCCGGAGGGGCGCATCGTGAACACGCTGGAGAAGGAGTAGGCAAGGCTGCTCGTGCCGGCCCGTGGCAGCCGGAACTGTGGCAGGCTGTCGAAGTCCTCTGGTGCTTTGTCGTCTGCGTAACAAGTACTGCGTGCAGGCACAAGCATTGATCCTTGAAAGCTGGATGGGAAGTTGCGATATAACCGCGTCCGATAATCCCCCGATGCTCGTATTGGCGGGTGTCGTCTGATGCCTTATTCGGTGTGGATGAGGGCTTCGCATCTGCGAATTTTCTTTGATTTTCCACGGCCGGCGTACAAATCAGCATTCGAAAATGAGCTGACAAGGGAACGATCCAACAATCTCAAGAATGATCACGTTAGAAAATTGTGAAGACGTTGGACAACCATGTTCTACTTCTTTTTTCTTCGCAGTAAATTCGCGTCAGTTTTCGTTACACAACATAATGTATCCACACAGACAAAGTTGCCTCCTTGCTTATGCTGGCAATGTTAATTTTCCTTGGGTCGCTTTCTGTTCTCGTTTGACCCGAAATTCTTGAAATGCAACTGTGAAATGCATCACGTACGAAATGCTGCTACGTGTTCCATCTATGGTCACCCGTTCGTATGTGTATTGCCTGTTGCTGCATCGTACCCAAATAGTACAATTTGGTATAGCTTTGTCTATTCGTTTGATCATATTTGTGATCCGCATGGTGCCCATGATCAGAGTAGCCTGGTGCATGGCCGAACTACGGGTTATTTGGGCATAACATCTTCCGAGCAATGGACCAAACGATATAGAATTAAAAAACTAATGACATGACTGAAAACTAAGGAGAGGATAAAGAAAGGGTTTAAAAATGTGCGTTGGTATTTCGGCTACATGCCTTTATCGAAACGAGTATGGGCATAGAATACTCATCTGCGAGTGAGCATATCATGAGTTATTATATGGGTATATAATACTCATCTTCGTTTTGATAAGGACGCGTAGCCCAAACATCAAGCCATCTGACTCTCTTCTCGCCGGTTTTTTTCTTCGAGGAATAAAGCTAATAGTACTGTCTTATCTCTAAACATAGCGTTCTTCGTAAATACACCTAACAACTTACGTCCTGATCACTGTGACGTTCAATAACGCAGCAACGATACGAGAAGCGTCGAGAGACATTGAGTGCCGTGGTCACAACACATTTCTTATTAGGTCCGATGCACCCGCTTTGACATACTGCTCCGGATATCGCTGGCTGACGGTCCCGGCTGGTCGTCGGACATTCTCGAATCCGCTTTGTTTGTGCTAATTGCGCTAAAAGGCCAGCAGCTCCAGGCCTTTTGTACTTCGCACAATGAGGGCCTTTCCCGGACTGTGGCAGGATAATCCTAACGTGGTTCCTTGTCTCACGCGGACTTTTCCTTCATTCAGTGACCACACGCAGAGTATTGTGTATCCGTTGGGCCGTCATGCGTCCAACAAGACACATATGGCCTGGGGAAAGCACAGCAAAAAGCATCTAGCATGATACATGGGATTGGCAACTCAGAATCTAAGAATATGCTCAGGGCCTTAGATTCGTATTCACTAAAATATTACAGACAGACGGGGCATTCAGGATTTTGGAATGGATAGACAAGTGAGATATACAAGAATCACTCGATGTTAGGCCGAGACTTGATAAAACCAGTTTCATTTGGAAAAGGGAGGAGGAGAACTATGAAGAGGCCGATGTCATTTCATCAAAGAGTAGTGAATCGCTGGAACGGACTGCAAAACGAAGTTGTAGGAAGTCCCTCTCCAGCAAGAGTAAAAAATAATCGTTTGGACAAGTTCTATCGGTCTAAGGGCCTCATTTGTGGCTAAATCAGGCAGGTAATGCGATAAGATTAGTGCCGAGCATGTGTGCGGAACCTGAGGTAGGCCAGCCTCCGTGGCCTTTGTGGCTCTTTGTTGGCCTGATGTCTCTGTCATGTTGTCGTCATGTCTTATGTGATATCGACGAGGGGCTTCCCACGCCGCCAGGCCGGCACAGAAGTCTCCGATCCCGCTCAACCGCTATGACAACCTCTTCGATGACGTCACCATCCGCAGCAGCCGCGGCGGGGACACCAAGATGGCCGCCAAAGCCCTACACAGCTTCAAACCGATAAACAGTCGGTAAGTCGCCCGGGGCGAAGCTGTCCACACCTGCTGCGTCCTTTTTTCTTGAAGATTTGATCCGAACCATTTCGGTGGACGGACTTATGAGATTTTGTGTGAGCCCTGGCACCTACCATCCGATCGCGCAGTTCCGGACACCGGCAGAATTTAGTGGTGAAAGCTTAACGTGCCGCGATGCTCGGCACGGTCCTCCCCGCCTCCTGACGTCATCTGACCTTTAGCGCGGCTGCTGTCACTGTCAAGGGCAAATAGCGAGTGCCATATGCGACTCGAACCCACCCCGCCACGGGTGGGCAGATCGGAGGACGTGCACTCTAACCAAATGAGCCAACGTGAAGGACAGATTATTTGTATTATTTGTGTACAAGTTCAGCGTAGTATACTGCGGCGTTCATCACGACGGTGGACACCAGCCGCACCTGGAAAGGTAATGCCCCAAGAGGCAGTGATGTAGCCAGGATTTTGCCACGGGAGGGGGAACCGGGTTGCAGGGGATCATTTAATTCTAGGTCCCCTGTTCGTCGCTGTAAACGCTCTGATTTTTATTTTATTCGTGGGACCTTTTTAAGCTCTGTGTCCTGTTGTAATGGCTCGGGGAAGGGCATTTTAACATTTCTAGAAGTTCTTCGGGCGTTCTGTACTGTCGAAAATCTCTAGTTCGTCCCCAGCGAAACTCGCCAACTCCGGGTGGGTGGGGAAACAAAGTCCAACCCCCCCCCCCCTAGTCCAAGAAATTCACATTACTGCCGAGAACTGCTTAGCTCCTTTTGTTGACCTGGTTGGCTGGGCCGTCCCATGGTGTGCCCTGACGTCACTGCCTTACTGTGCTCTCACTAGACAGCTCCGCTCTCAGCTCAGCTCAGCTCAGCTCAGCTCAGCTTAGTTCAGCTTAGCTCAGCTCAGCTCCGCCCTCAGCTCAGCTCAACTTAGCTCATCTTAGCTCAGCTCAGCTCAGCTCAGCTCAGCTCATCCCAGCTCAGCTTAGCCTAGCGTAGCTTGGCTCAGATTAGCCCAGCTTAGCTCAGCTTCGCCGCCTGCCCGCAGGGAGCTGAGCTTCAGCCGGGGCGACATCATCTTCATTCGGCGCCAGGTGGACCGCAACTGGCTGGAGGGAGAGCTGCATGGTCGCATCGGCATATTCCCCATCAACTACGTCGAGGTGAGGCAGATTTGGGCCTTTGTGCGCCATCTCAGCAGGCGATGCGACTCAAGAGTCCTGCGACTTGGAATCTTTGGAGTACGGTTACGGGAGTCCAACAGGTGGCCAACAGTCTACGACACCGTCCCCTGCTGAGGACATTGTCATGGACATGGGCATGGACATGGACAGCTGTTTGGCGGACTCTGGCAGACTCTAGCCTCCGCCGCGTCCGCCGTTCACGCGTCTGATTGCTAACGCCGTCGCCATGGGATCGAGCGACGCAGGTTCGATTCCGGGCTCGGGAAGTTTTCCCCTCCTCCGCCGCTGAGGTGGCAACACCGCTCGGCACGCTGACGTGTGGTTCACCTGCCGGCCGCCAGGTGGTGCCGATAGACGGCCAGCGCGGCCAGCCCAAGCTGGGCAACGAGGGCCAGGCGCGTGCCCGCTACGCCTTCCACGCGCAGACACCGGTCGAGCTATCGCTCAAGAAAGGTGAGGAGGTCACCGGGCGACGTCCCCGCGTGAGGAGGTCACCGGGCGACGCCCCCGCGTGAGGAGGTCACCGAGCAGACCCGAAAATCGCCAGCGGCTCTGTAGACGGAACGATGGCTCGTCGGACATGGGGGTGCGAGGTGGCGTCTGTGTACTGCGCGCTCTGTGTGGTTTCAGTCTCAGGAAGTTGATGGCCTTTTCACAGCTGATCGCTTCTTTTCATCTGACGACCTGTCAGCGTGTGCTGGCCCTTCTAACGCCTGTGACCCCTCTGCCTCGAACGATCTGACTACCTCTCAAGGTCAGACGTCATTCTCACCCTCTCAAGGTCATTCCCATCCTCTATCATCGCCTCCCGGCACCGACGTATTGTGACCTTGACCGGGCTCACCTGCCGTGACCTTGTTCCAGGCGAGCTGGTGACCCTGCTCCGCCGGGTGGACAGCAACTGGTTTGAGGGTCGCCTGGGTCAAAAGGTCGGCATCTTCCCGGCCAGTTATGTCGAGGTGCTCGGCAGACCTTTACCGGAGAGGATCGGTACGTGTGGCGAGGGCCGGTCCGGGGGACTGGCCGGTGCAGGAGGACGTGACGGTACAGGAGGATGGGCTGGTGCAGGAGTACGGATCTGTTTAGGGGGACGGGTCGGTACAAGAGGACGGGCCGGTACAGGAGGACGAGAGGACGGGAGGGATGTGCCGGTACAGGAGGGCGGCGGAGAAAAGGACGGGCCGGTACAGGAACACCAAGCACGGGCCGGTACAGAAGGACGGAGGACAGTAGGACGGGTCGGTTTATGAGGACGGGGGGACAGGAAGGACGGGCCGATGTAGGAGGATGTGAGAACTGGAGGACGGACTGTTCTAGGATGGGAGGACGGGAGCACAGGAGGACAGGAGGACGAACCGATGCAGGAGGATGGGAGGACGGACCGGTCCAGGACAGTTCGCGACTCGCCCATGCCGATGCTGGGTCCCCTTTTCTGAGAGCATGCGCTTATGTTTGCAAGGGTTTGTTCAAGAGCGGAAACGTCTCGATGGGCGATGCCAAGGCGTCAGTGCAGGATGAGGCTTGAATGGGCTTTAAAACAACGTAGCCTGTTAAGTACATTTGCGAGGGACATTATACATATAGATAAAGCAGTATTAATAGCTTTATTCCTCGTAGAACAACCGCGAGAATGGACACAGATATATTAATATTTCGGCTACAAGCCTTGTTCGATACGATGAAGGCATGCAGCCGAAATATCAAGGTCTCTATCTATCCATTTTCCTGGTTATTCTACGAGGAATAAGGCTACTAATACTGTCTTATCTGGAATGGGTTTTCTCCTGTTCGCAACCGCTGGTTGCAACTGCCGCCCGAGAATTTCTGCCGCATTTCAGTTGTGGTGACAGAAGCTGGTACTGATAGCCGAAATTAACGGAAATGTTAACTGCGCCGCAGATGCTGGAAGAGGAGGGCTTATTCCCCACGTTTGAGAACGGCGTTCGTGAGACCTTTGTTGCTGTGTTTAATAAACAATTCAACACTCATTTGAATGTTCTCGCTGCGCCAAGGATTACCACATCAACGAGGTTCGAGAGCGACCGCGACCTCTAAAGACGCGCTTAAGGGCTGATGCGTGCCATGAAATGTTTCTCACCACATCTCTACATCTACTCGCCCCTTGACCTTCCCTTCCCTTCCCCCCCCCCCAGAGACCAGCGCCAAGCCGGTGGGCACGCCCGCCGCCCACGGACTGACTAGTGGCGCCACAAGCTCGCCTGGTGGCGGCCTGCAGAACCAGCTGCACGTGGACACCAGCCAGCAGGAGCCCATCCCGTGAGTTGTACCGCCCCTCCCCCTTCCCCAGCTCTGAAGCCTGGATTGCACAGATCGTTTTGTAAGGTATCCATGACAACCGCTGAGTCAAAGGACGCCACAGGACAGGACGAACCGTGCCGAACATTGTGGCACGTTGAGCTTTCGCCGCAAAATTATGTCTCGTTAATCTGGAGTTTCACGATCGGGTGGTGAGGTCAGAGTTCACACCACAAGCTCAGCGTGAGCTCAGCTAGTGCTCAGCGTGAGCTCCGATACCAAGAATCCACCCAATCGAAAGGTTCAGATTGCGTCCAAAAACGGCGTTGTGCGCTGATCCGTCAGCTGTCAAGCTACTGTAACGCACACTGCGCAGACGTTAATAATCATCGCGGGTGATTTATGCGTCATCTGTGTCACATTTGGTGTTACCGTTAAGTTCGACGTGGCTATCATCGCCCAATGTCATCTTTGTACATGGTCGATACGCGCTTAATCCGTGCCGTAATTTGCACTTTTTTCCTTTTTTCCTTGACATTGGCAACATATTGTTCCTGCTGCAGCGTACAGCGTCATGATCACGTGCTGACACAATGATTTGGCCCGGTCTGATCCACCCCTTCCGTCGTTCCTTCTGCCAATGTCGTCGGCTGCCTGAAATAGGATGCGGTGTTTCAGGTACAAGGCGCTGTACAGCTACTCACCGCAGAACGACGACGAGCTGGAGCTGAGGGACGGAGACGTGGTGTACGTGATAGAGATGTGCGAGGACGGATGGTGAGTGATCACGATGAAGGCGGTGATGGTGGTAATAATGATGACGACGATGCTGATAATGATGGTGACGACGAGGGTGGTGATGGTGAGGGCAGACGGCAAGAGCTATAGAGGCGGGCAGAGATAGTGGCACTGTAAATGCAGCAGCAGCTGACGTAAATTTCGTCAGCTGCTGTTTGGCGTCAATTGGCTGTCTGACAGTATACAGGCGGGCGTGCTGAACGCTGATTGGTTGCGCAGAGATGGCGCGATGAGGGGGAGGAGAGCAGAGACGGTGAGCAATATCAGTGGGAGAAGTATGACTGGAGCGGCATGTGATAAAAACATGCACAGCGGAAATAGAACAGAGATAGCGTCTGAGATGATGCTACACAGAGGTGCTGAGCGACTGAGGTGGAGCGTAGATGACAACCAACATAGACAGGGCGTAGATAGTTAGCGCTTGAACGAGGGCGGTGCACTTGGGGCCAATAAAGGCGGGACAGCGTGGCCCGGGCGGGGGTGAGGTGAAGATGGTGCGTGATAAAGTTGGGACCGAGTATCGAGCGGCACAGGTGTTATTTTAGGACGTTCTGTTAAGGGTTGTTAAGGCGTCGCCGTGCTTCCCACGTCGGGACAGAGCATCTCTCTTGCAACTGCCCACATTTGATAGCTTTCAGTTATTTTTTATGGAAAATGTGACTGCATTACTGCGCACTGAAAAATGACGACACTCGTGTTTTTTCGTTGTTTTTTTCTTTATTCGCGTAAATTGCGTCAGCTGCTGTTCGGCGCCAATTGGCGGTCTGACAGTATGCAGGCGGCCGTGCTGAACGCTGATTGGTTGCTCGGTAGGTACGTCGGTACCAATGGACGCTCTGGAATGTTCGGCACCTTCCCTGGTAACTACGTGCAGAAGGTGTGAAATTATCAGGTGGGTGCTGCGCTTGCACATGCACAGGCAGTGGAAATGAGGCCCGGGAATGCACGCATGGGGTCCTGGACTGTCGACTGCATCTGACACTCATAAAGCGGTTGGATTCAAGAAATAAGTCAGATAGCTGATGCTAGCATTGGCTAGCGCTTCTTCCAAACGTGTGAGATTGATCAACACATTATCGCCGTTATGTTTTGGCCGTTTGTCTAGTCATCGCATCACAGGCACTCAAGTTCAAAGCGTAGGTATTTAAGGTAGCAGGGATGTGTGTGTGCGACGCCGCTGACCCTGGTGACGTATTTTCAGCGCCCTGGATGACCGGGAGCGAGGGCGTCGCATGGTTTGCCGAAACACCAAAGTGCCTTGCAACGCTCGACTGAGGGCGAGGCGATCGTGCTGCCATCTATAGCCAAACGTCGACGTTGCTGCCGCCACCTGTTGCCTGGGTGTAGAGTTGTGAACTGTTGGACTACGGGCGTCACTAGGACGCGTTTGATACATTTAAGAAGAAAGAGACCCACACCCAGTATCCACCACAGCTGTAGTGCTTTACAAGAGAGTGAAAGTGATTGCTTTAGTGGAACTCCTCGGTTCTGTGCGTCAGCGAGGTTGAGAGTGTCGAACTACGTCACGCGGAAGACGTGCGAGCGCTCGGCTCGGCTCGAGCACCGCACCCCGGCGAGCGGTGAACGAGAAGCGCAGCTCGCGACGTGCGGGGCGCCGCCGCGGCCGCTCGCGCGCCCACCTCACCCACCTCACCCACTAGTCACAGCGCCGCCGCCCGCGTCCCACGACTCTAGTCACCGGGCCGCGCCCGCCGTGCCCGCCGCGCCCGCCGCGCCCGCCGCGCCCGCCGCGCCCGTGCCGCAGCTCGCTGGCCCGCTGACACCGGCCGGTATACGCGGCTGTATACCGCGCCGAGTGCTGCCGGCGGCGGCCGTATACCGCACTGAGTGCTGCCGGCAGTGGCTGTATACCGCACCGCGTGCTGCCGGCGGCGGCGGCGCCGGTGGGCGGCACCGCTCGGCGCTAGTGCTTCCGTTCGGCACATCCGAGTCAGCTGTAGTGCTTCCAGGCGTTGCCGAATACACGTGGTGGAGAGGTGGTGGTGGGTTCAAGCTGGAGACGGCGGCGCACGGCGGCGGCAGCAGGAGCAGCATCACCAGCAACAGCAGCAGTGCGGGCTGTGCGGCTCGGCCATGTTGTCGTCGCTGAAAGACGCCACTTACCGTTCGCCCGACGACCCACCCCCGTGCACTTTCCAACGAAGACGTCCTGATAGCTTTGGGATGGGATGCTGTATCGGCTGATGGGGCATACAGAATGGGGCTCTACATCGGCTGCAGCGTTTCCGCCTCGTGGTAGTTCGCGATCTGCGAAAGCCTTCGAGTGGGTCGCATAACGAACATATGGCCAACAAGTGTCAGCTTGTTGCGTCCCAGCTGCCTTCATAATTGTAGCATATTTATTACTGCTGGCGTGATACTAAGACCAGTGCAGAGCTCGCTCGTGCCAGTCTTTCTCGCGAGTCGACCAGGGATATAAATATTGTCGGCCAAAAGCTTCCATCTCCAGTAACTGGCAAAAGCCAACACCCACACCGCGCCACAATGCCCGGGCAGAATGGGCAGCTGTTGTCAGCCCTGCTAGCGCTGACTTACCATGCTCCAGCCGCTGCCGCTCATCTTTTGAATATTTCTGCACCAGGGGGCCGAGGGTGGGCGCCGTGTTGGGCTTGGCTGAGTTAAGTAAAATTTTACGAAATCGCATTATTATAGAAACATAACCATGTAGCTGTCTTTGCCGAGCCGATTAGTATCAATAACGCTATTAAATAAAAAGACACTAAATTATGCATACATATATATATATATATATATATATATATATATATATATATATATATATTCTACGAGTATCGACACGACCGCCCGGAGCCAGGGTCGGGGCGTCGCAGCCGCGGGCGAGGCCTTGACCTTACGCGCAGTGTTACAACGCCACCTGCAGCTAAGCACTTGACTGCTGCAGAAGCGAGCAAAGGAATTTTGGGGCGGCTAAACCATTACATATACCCTTGTACGCAGCTTATGCATACACAGGACCGGTTTAATCGGTTCAGAACGATGCGATGAGGAGTGGTGAGCATCAAGTGTTGAGAGAGTTCACGGGCGGGGCACTACTAAGGCCATGGTGGGCTGCCATCGCCGTCGAGGCTTTTCCGACACAGGCACCCGACTTCGAGGTTTGCGTAGGTGTCCTGGCAAGGGGGGGAGGGGGGTACTCCCGTCAGAGCGGCTCAGAGCTGCCCCACCTACTCCCCCCCCCCCCCCACCCTCCCGTCTTGTGGGGGACGGGGCGCCGCAGGGACTCGGGATCAGGCGGTGGGTGAGGTGAACGCCTTGGCGGTGATTCAAATACGAGCGTACTGATGGACCCATGCCTTCCTAAAACTCAGCAACAGTTCCGAACCGCAAGGCTCGATTTCACGTTAGTCGTAGCTCTTCGTTAAAGCTGGCCAACGACACTGTTCACGGCTGCGTGCGAGTCCCTCTCTCCGACTCCGACTCCGAGACTCATCTGGACTTCTAGACTTCTAGACTTCCAGACTTCTAAGCTCAGAGGCTTCGACTAGACTCCAAGACGAGTCCAGAGCGCTCACCTCTTTCCGCACTCGAAGCATGGCGACCGGCCGGCCCGCCAAGGCTACTCGGTCGGCGCAGCGGTGACCTCGCCCCGGGGCATGGTCCTTCGATGACCGCGGCCACCAGCGACGTTATCTGCGTTCTTAAGGCGGTGATATCCGCGTTTTTGGACAGATAGGCTCGGAACCGCTGAGGTAAAATGTGTGTCGATGACTGCTGTGAGAAATGCATCAGTCTGCTCGCTTTGTGTTCGCTGGCTTGGATGTGGTCCTCTGGACACACGCAGCACCACACTGCTGCCAAAGACAGCCATTAAAGCTCAGCCGGTAGGCTGCAATGACGATGAAAAGCCTGGGTTACACGTGTATTCAGTGCATGTTCAACTCACTCTCGGAGGAGAATGAGAGGGTATAGATCATGGGCTAATTGGCGGAGGAGATCACGATTCACGATTACGAAAGATCACGATTCCACAGTCGCGATCAAAACGTTCGGGCTGGTTTCAACGGAAGATAGGTTAATCACATTGGAGAAAGTCACCGCTATTGCGTGAGGTGCCTGGGCATGGCCAAGTGGTTCCCGGCGGAGGAGGAGAACCACTTGGAGGAGAGTGTCGGAGGCGAGCCACTGAGACAACTCCGTCCTTGCTCGGTCTCCACACGACCACCCTGTGCGGGCCGTTCACAGCGGCAGGTCACGCTGTGGATGGCATCGATGCCAGGACACCTGTAGTATGATACGTGAGGTCAGTGCGAATGGTGACAAAAACCGCTCAAAAGCCTTGGCTTTCTTTTACTGCTCGCTGGCCCAGACGGCGCCACTAAAGCCGTAGATTTCCCTGCGAGTTGACGTAGGGACTCGTTTGACCTGCGGCCTCGCCCGTAATAGCAGCGTAGGACACGTATTGTGCGGCTCGTTTATCGCAGTCGCGCGGAGGGACAGGTTTTAAGCCAGGCCAGGCCGTGGCGGCTCAAGCCGTTATGCGCGGTGCCATGGCCGAGGTCTGAGACTACCTATCCAGCTGCGCAGCGAGGTCGTCGATCGACTGGGCACCAGCAGCTTCTTCTTCACCAGCAGGAGTGGATCGCAGCTTACTTCTTCCGCCAGCAGGAGTGGATCGCAGCTTACTTCTTCCGCCAGCAGGAGTGGATCGCAGCTTACTTCTTCCGCCAGCAGGAGTGGATCGCAGCTGTCTTCTTCCGCCAGCAGGAATGGATCGCACAGTCGAGGAACTCCACCAGGGTCAACAGGGAGCCGCCCAGCATGAGGCCCAGGCTGCCGCCCACCTCCGCCATGAACGTCTGGAACGGGTAGGCGTCCACTTCGGTGATGTGCACCACGACGTCGGAGAGCCAGAGCTCCAGGACGGCCATGCTACGGTTCCTCAGCCACGGCATGTCCACGTACAGGGAGGTCTCGGCCGCGTGCCACTTCTCCTGGCCCTCGATCTCGAACTGGTCGGTGGTGCACGACGGCGGGCACCAGCAGCTCCTCGTCCACCGGATGTAGTCGTCCTCCGAGATGCCGAGGACCATGTCCCGACTGGCGTTGCGGAGCTCCGCGAAGCTTGCGCACGATCGCGTGCCATGTGGGTAGTGCGCAGGCGGAATCCACGGCACTGAGCACGAAGTGCTGTCCGCATGCATCGCGCCCAGTATACACTCCCCGAGACAAAGCTTGAACTGGAGGTTGCTTGCTTCGCGGCGGCATCCGCTCGTGTGAGGCTGCTGTGTGGTAGTGACGCGACTCAGCTTCAGAAGATGCTTTCGGCTCTTGTACACCCGCACGCGGCTGGCTTGGCCGGTGAACAAGACTATGTCGTTGAAGGCGACGTCCGG
>NW_023595962.1:2146968-2188190 GCF_011947565.3 Pollicipes pollicipes
CCAGGAGCTAGGAACGTGTTCCCAGGAATGCAGTTTTGGAATCCGGAACATATCTGATCCTCTTTTTTATTCCGCTGTTGCCTAGAGATGTTCGTGGTTTATCACACAACTTAGGGACTATGTTCCGCAGGCATTTGATCGTCTTCTGCCGCCCACAAACAAACCTCGCCATGTTCAGTATATGTGCGCTATTGGGAGCTTACGATGCACTCAGCTGCTGGGACTTATTGTCGTCAATTGTCCCTCACCCTGGCAGGAAAGGCAGACACCGTGGGGAATCGAACCCCGTACTTCTGGTTTTGCACATTTCCACGCGCAGATTAACCAGTTCACGATCGGTGCTCGATGTCAGCAGATTTGGTCATGGACAGTGTCCTCAAAGATCACGGGGTCGCCATGGCGTCACTAACTCATTTTGCCACGAAGTTATTTTGCACTTAACATGACTACATGGATGCAATGTACAGAATCAAAAATCGTTGACGAATGTGTTGTTGCCGCCTTTGTTTTCCAGAACAGGAGCTAAAATAAAAGAAAAACTTATTTCGTTGCGGCTCAGAGCAGTGAAAGGGAAGTGTTCCCCTTTTGTAAAAGGTTTTGAAATAAAATAGCCATCTTGAGGTCATTCGTTGCAATGCACCACCCTGCCCTTCTCAAGACCTACCCCCACCCCCACCCCCCCCACTTTCTCAGCTTAACGCCCGTGGAGATAAAACAAAGTTTTTCCAATCTTTTTCAAGGTCACCCAGGCATCCATGCCAGCATAATACCGACATTTACATATTGTCGTTCCACTGGCCATGCGTGATCAAAGCCAATACAATTATAAACGTCGAGTCAGTCATATCTAGTGTTCGTGAGCACAATTTCCAGATACAGCGGTCGTTAATAGGCTCTCAATCAATGTCATGTAACGCACGATGACGTAATCAAACAATGACGTGTTGGGAGCTTTTCAAAAATAGAGATATTGTATTGTTTAGAGCAGCCTTTTCCACTTAAAATCATACCAGTAGTTATCAGTGACCTTATTTCGTCATATCTCATGGTTGTTTAAATATCCTCAAATGTGGAATATTGCCATAAGGTACTTCAATCCTGGCCACAAAAAAAGTTAAATGGTTACTCCTCTCAA
Source organism: Pollicipes pollicipes (assembly GCF_011947565.3). Classification (NCBI taxonomy): domain Eukaryota; kingdom Metazoa; phylum Arthropoda; class Thecostraca; order Pollicipedomorpha; family Pollicipedidae; genus Pollicipes; species Pollicipes pollicipes. Next base: position 2,148,104 of record NW_023595962.1, read on the forward strand.
GGTACTACAACACCAAGCACCAGTTCGATGAGATACTTGTGCTTATATTATGAATACGTGTAGTTTTGTTACGCTTTGAATGTAACGTATTTGTGCTGAAAATGAATTTAGTTGGTCAGCTGTATAAGAAATCGACTGATGCGCTCTTCCCAGAACATGAATACGTCAAGCGCTCCACGCTTCGCATACCCTCCATGGCGGACTTACATCACTTGACTTGACTGTGGTATATGGTTCTCTGGTAACATGTCATTCGCTGATAACTGCACGACGTTAATGTGTATTCGGATGATGTTGCAAATGATTCTGGGTACAAATTATTCGCTTCGATGGTACGTGGTACGGTACGTTCCACATGTAGTACTACTCCCAAAGCAGTCAAAAACATACGAGGTGCTTGGGCCTAGACAGCGAATTCCCCCACAAAACATGAATTTTCCCGTGCGTGTCTCGGTCTTTCCCGTGAAACACCGCGATCATTCACCATCGGTCAACCCTCAAAGATCGCACCCTCCACATCTCACCTGAGTCGTACACGATCGATAGGCCGGTTATGCCGCACTGGCTCGTCCGATGATGTCGATCCGCCTCCACCAGGCGCCGCCCCAGCCGGAAGTCTCTGGTGGCCTTCTTGCTCGGCATCTGGAACAGCGCTCCTCGTTTGCCAATGCACGCGAGGTTTCCGTCGGTCTGGCTGTGTCTGGTAGTCGATTGGTGGAGAGCAAAGTCACATGCTTCTACATGCCGTTTAAAGACACATGCTCCTACATGCCGTTTAAAGTTACATGCTCCTACATACTACATGCCGTTCCACACAAATATTTAGGTAAGACAGTAGTAATAGCCTTATTGCTCGGAGAAAAACCAGGAGAATGGAGGCATAGTTGGGTGCAATCATGTTATGCCAATGGAGATGGGTTATCATGCCCATGGACCTGGTTTCTCTCCGAGAAATAAGGCTATTACTACTGCCTTATCTATGTGAATAATGTTCCTTGTTAATGCACTGAACACTTGCAAAAATGGAGGTGGTAGAGTCGTTGTGGTAACGAGTTGACGAATCATCCAATGGGATTGTCGATTTACTGCGTTATCGAAATGTCACTGTCGCATTGCACGGTTGCATCGACGTCTACTTAACGATGGTGTCTTTGCACCATGCCATTGGCATGCGACCTTTGACTTACGGAATAACTTCAACACGTCATGGCACGTAAATTACACAATGTTTCTGCATGTATCTAGTCCTGCAGGGCTGGTCTAAAGGCATCAGGAATGTGCACTTTCGTAGGATCCAGGGGTGTGAAGGAATTACGCTAAAAAACGCGCGGAAGAAAAACGCAAGTAGACTGCATTGAACGGGGACAGTGCCATTTTTATCCATTACTCCATTACTGAAATCCATTACTCCATTACTGAAATCCATTACTCCATTACTGAAATCCATTACTCCATTACTGAAATCCATCCACCATTACTCAAAGTACCATTTATCAGCAGACTATCGTTGACGTCTTAGTACTGTCGCTAGGGACAAGCAAGCTGAGGAACTCTGGACTTGAGGTGCATGCCTAAAAGCATATTCGTCGTCATACTAGGTGGGAGGTCACATGCTATTCGAGGCATAGAGAAGCTAGGAAATTTAGGAGAAAAATTGGAAACTTTCTAGAAACCAGAGCGCCTGTTGCCTCGCCCAAACAACGACCACCGTGACGCCTGCGTAAAGAGAAAATTACGAAATGTCGTTGTTGCTTTAGCGAATTTTTTCCTGGGTAGTCCACAGTTGGCGTCTGCAGGTCGCTCCAATGATCAACCGAGGCCGCATTGTGGAATGCGGTCAGTTTGCCTGGCAGGTCGTGCCTTTGACCTCAGGCAGTTTTGGCGGGTCTGCACCATCCTGCGTGTTCTTGCGTATAGACAGTCTTGTGCGTCTTCAGCGTGTCTCTGGCAATAGGTGGTTTTGTTCTGTTCGTTTTTTTTCGCTTTGCGGGACCACGTAGGTCGGCTATTTCAAATTCAATCCGTATGCGACGTTATAAGATTTTTATCGTCCACTGTCGTGGCGAGCATGGTTGGTCAGATATAACCTCGTGCACGTCATTTCACCAGTGCCCAGTTTAATGGACATCTGAGGCATTACATGCCAATGGCCGCCCCCTAACCTATCGTGCGACTCGCCACAAAGCATGACTTACGGGTAGCTTCCTTCTCGTCATACAAGATTCCCTGTGATATTTTATGTGTAGTTCGACCTTAGCGTTCTTTCCGAGCGTTCTTTCTTTCTTTCTTGTCTTGCGTTTCAGCGTTCTTTCTTGTCCTTCCCTTTAAAGTTCCCGGGCTCTCCACCGCTTTATCCGGCATTCCGGCCGAAATGACGGAGTCGACTGAGATCATTTACGATTATGACAAGCGTTGTGCGCCGCTGCTTCTAGTGGTAACATCTGAACTGATACGTTCCCGTAGCAATCAGGGCACACGCCATCGATCGCAGCTTTACGACGAAATCAACATTGCCAGGCACGCACAACAGTCAAGACTCGTACTCACCAGCGGCATCACCTTGCGGGGCGCGTCGGCGCGCCGGGCGGCCATCTCCGGGTCCGATTTGCCCTCGGGCGGGCCGGGTGCCGGTGCTGACCTCTGACCCCAGCCCCCGGGCGGGCCGGGTGCCGGTGCTGACCTCTGACCCCAGCCCTCGGGCGGGCCGGGTGCCGGCGCTGACCTCTGACCCCAGCCCTCGGGCGGGCCGGGTGCCGGTGCTGACCTCTGACCCCAGCCCTCGGGCGGGCCGGGTGCCGGCGCTGACCTCTGACCCCAGCCCTCGGGCGGGCCGGGTGCCGGTGCTGACCTCTGACCCCAGCCCTCGGGCGAGCCGGGTGCCGGTGCTGACCTCTGACCCCAACCCTCAGCGGCAAGGCGCCGACCCGCAAGACCCATCAGCGCTGTGACTGCTGGTCGTCACGCCGCGCCGGTGTGACGTCTGAGCCGTCACGTTGAGACGGGGCCGCGGCCACTGCCGCCCGTGGTCTGGACCCGCAGCTGCGTTCGCCCGCTCACGCGGCGCGCGCAGCTCGTACCGACGCGCCGTCCGCAGCATGGACGCGCGAACAACGTGGCTGTTTGACCGGGTCATAATTTCAACGGATACTGCTTTCAATGGAAGCGCCGGTAACTGGAGCCGTCACATTGTGGACAGCCTGCATTATGCACGCGAAGATGGAAAGCGTAATTGGGAGCATAGATCCACGACGCTGAATGATGGGTGCCGAGGACCTCCGAACGACCTGCCTCGCACTGCAGCGCCGGATGTCAGCTGCCCACGCGGTGCCTACTGTCAGGTCGGCCACTGAATGCTTGATGAGTGGGTTCTGAACAAACCCCGTATGGTCCGACAGCCGTGAAAACAACCCATCTAGACCCGCCGCCGGGCGCCGGCATTGCACGATGCGGTGCTATTTGAACACATCATCAGGAAAACGTGCAACAGTGAGGAAGTATGGCGATGCTGCTATGCATGGCGTGGATGGCACTGGGGGTTCATGCATCAGAACAACGTGCATGTAGCATGACACGTTACTGTTGTCTGCAAATGTGGGTAACATTTCCGGCGAGGCTAAGCGTCGATCCATATGATGGTTTCAATGCCGCGCCCATGTTTTGTATCGCTGAATCTAGTTCCTGGTGCTCAGCGTACCCCGATAACTCGAACATTGTCATGCAATCGTAAACTTTAAAAAAGAAGTTGCTCCAAAATGATTTGTCAGAAACGACGCCGCTCAAGAGCTGCCTTGGGGCGTGGGTTCGTGTGTGCAAAGCCAAGCAGCGCTTCAGTCTGAAGGCCATAGACATCGCCAATGACAGCCTCCCCCCCCCCCCCTCCCCCAGACCGCTGGTCCACTGAAGTGATGTGAACACGGTGGTGAAGTTGATGACCATGTTTAAGGCGAAACCAGTTTGCACAAACACAGCAGTTCCACGACAAATCGACGGAGGCATGACAGCCAATATTTCATATTTCGATGAAAATGTTTCTAGCGGGTTGTCTTATACCCTAAGTCCAACTGTGCAATGTTGAGAAAGGTCAGAACAATGGTCGGAGAGCTATGGCCTCAGGCATTTGTTGGAGGTCAGCTAACAACGGCGTGTTTGGGAGCCTTTAACACAATCAATAATCATCTAAATTATACAAAACTAGTGACCACTAAACTTGTAATGAGGCAGTGCATCTCTTGGTTACTTCTAATTTTGTCATTTTGTCTTGAAAACCGTAGTAAAACAAAGTAGATCAAAAACAAACAAAAAACAAAGTAGGCCACGTGACCAAAGGTCACGTGACCTACTTTGACCTTTTCGACATTTACAATGATTTTTGTTTAATGCAGAAATACGAAACATTTTTCCATCACAAGAAAAATTGCAACACGCTTTTCTTAAAAAAGTTGCATGCTCGTTCTAAAATAAACATACGCGGCTGTTTTTACGATCGTTCTAAGCGTAATCTGTTGTGGCACGTGTAAGGGATGTAGTATTTCTGAAGCAAAAATCGTTGTCGTCAAGCATGTCACTGGGTGGGAAGATGCATCATTTGACAGTATTTTTGTCATACAAGTGGGAAAAAGTGTCGTGTTAAGTGAGGCATGCCCTGGCTTCCGGCAAACTTGAGTGTAAATGTTATTGCAGTGAAGTACGAATAAGCAAGTAAACATATAGTCATGTAAAACAAAAATAAAAATTCACGTTTCTCATCCTCGCAGAAGACCCGATCGCGTGACGATGGCAATGTTACGGAGTTGGGGAGGGGAAGGGGGCACAAGCAAGGTAGCCTGGCGACGCTACTGCGAAGAATCTAGAAATATTGCGTAAGTTGCATCTTTTGATGTATTGGAATGCGAGTGTATGCCCACATTTCCCCAGTCACAAGCGGATTGCCAATGAGCCGTTTTTCCAGCCCACTTATCACGCCGTGAAAATAAAAAGCTGCGAATGCGAAGGGCTGTCATCTTATCTGGAGTGGCACAAGCAAAGGATGACCCCGTATCCTTGTGCATGGTCAGGAAGAACCTCCAGCCAAAACAGACACGTGGTCTTCTGCTAGAGGTCTCTGGAGCGAAGACAGGCCTGAACATTCCTGACGCGGACAAGAAGAAGGTCAAGTTGTTTTACGAGTCGGACCGGGTCAGCCGGATGTGTCCGGGCAAGGACGACTGTGTCACCGCCCGACAGCGCGATAGAACCAAGAGTTGATCGCAAAAAAGACTCGCCTTGGGAAACTCTCGTAAGGTGTATGACGTCAACAAACGGAAATGAAAAACACTTTCATCGGTTTCTCAACAGTTGCTGCACTTCAATCGAAGCACTGTGTCTTGGCAGGCAGCAGTGGTGCGCATTCAGTATGCGCGTGCGCACCCGGTATACGCATCCCGTATGCTCATCCGGTATGCGCACCCGGTATGCACGTGTGCACCCGGTATACGCATCCGGTATGGGCATCCGGTATGCGCATCCAGTATGCCCATCCGGTATGCTCATCCGGCGTGCGCACCCGGTATACGCACCCGGTATACGCATCCGGTATGCGCATCCGGTATGCTCATCCGGTATGCACGTCCGGTATGCTCATCCGGTATGCGCACCCGGTATGCGCGTGCGCACCCGGCATACGCACCCGGTATACGCATCCGGTATGCACACCCGGTATGCCACATCATCAAAATCCAAAGCAGCTCGCATCCGCTCGCGGCCTTCCTGATCTGAAATACCGTCATCTCCTTGATCATGCTGAATGTACACGGAGAACTGTGGCTGCATAATGGGGGATTGTGAGGACTGCCCTAGTGATGAGGGAGCAATGAACCTTTTTTACTTTTTAATGGGCTCCTGCGCTGATCAGGGGCTTACAGAGCGCAACAAGAGGCCCCGTTTCGACAATAAGCCCAACGTAGGCCATGGGCACATTTGCTGCACCCGGACAGGAGCGAGATCTCGAATGTCAAAAGGCCAGGACTCTCCTGACAATGACAGGAGACATGATAAGTGGCAACGGGACGATTCACAGTCACAATGAGACAGTGAACTGTGCCAGTCAGAGGTCGCAAGGCCGAACGAGGGGCCCTCCACACCGTTTTAACCAGAGGACGGGTGCTCGGTGCATGCGGTGAACGCTGCGGAGTATGGCCAGAAGATCACAGATCACAAACAACTCTCACCAGTGCTGTCAGGAAAGATAGACCGCTGACTGTGTGTGGGGTAATGACAAGCCCGCCAGATACCAGAGAGTAGGCATGTCCTGGCTTTCGTTAGCGGCGAAGACTGCGTTGTGTGCCGGGTCCGGACAGGAGGGCGCAATGTTCGTCGCGCATTGTGACGTCAAATGGTGCGCTCTTCATGCAGGCGTCAGACATAATTTACCACTGGAGGGGCTATGATGATCGTGATGTGGGGGGGGGGGGGGATAACAGCGAGGCCCAGCCCTCTTTGACAACACCTACACAACGCTAGCAGGCCAACAGACCCCACGAAGGTCAATAGACGCAATGGCTATCGTCTCAGGGAGCTATCGATATAAGTTTGCTCCCAGCTGTTTGCTTTAAACAACCGTTTCAACTGAGTACCGTACATTCTCACCTCGTTATCTACTGGTGCTCAAAACAATTTTTCTGATCATCAGATTTCGGGATTATATACGGTGCTTGGTGATAAGTGCGCCATCATGTACGTCACAAGTGTATGGCCTTCCAGCAGTGCGCGGACGTTCGCATATTTTTCAGGCAGTGCTTGTTCGAACATGAGTTTTCACAAACACTGCATCAGGGTGGCCGCGCGCCGGAATGTATAGTCCAAAATCAATTATATATAAATAAAATAATGTAGCTGAAGGACTTGCCGCAAACACTGTAACTGAACGGCCTCTTACCTGTATGTATACGGCGGTGAACACGGATATTGAACTTTTTCGAAACCGATTTTCCACACACCGCAGGGAACGACCTGAAACCGGCGCGGGTCGCACGGAACGGCGAGTAATGCGCTCATCTGGCACCCGTGGCCGACCGCGAGTCTCGTTAGAAACGTCATGGATATCTCGCTGACCGTCCATGTGGGGGTGGCTATCCGAAGGCGCCTCTTGCTGGCTGGTTGGATCGCGGCCAACTCCAGAACTTACGCGGACCTCAGCAGTCTCAGAATAAGGCGGGCGGTCGGTGGTGGGCATAGATGGCGACTCAGCGCGATCTGAGATCGTTTGCTGTCCACAGATGTCGCCACTGACGACACACCTGGGACCATTTCGCACGTATTGCGCCACCTGCCCGCATTCTGCGCGCCTGAAGTTCCACTAATCCCGGTAGGTGTCAGGACTTGAAAACGCCGCTCTTCACTCAGGACACAGTGTCCTGGGGCCACGTCGAGCTTAAGGTCGGTCAGACTTGTATGACGATGCTGGCCCCTTCGAAGTGAAGATACAGCAACAGTGAAGTAGATTTCGAAGTGAGGGTACTGCGTGTTTGTGTCAAAAGATGGTGCGCGGCGTGGAATCTGCACAAACAAATGAATCGAAATAAAACCATGAGAAACATCACTAGCCCACAAGGCCATACCCCAAACCCCTGATACAGCCTCCAACAGCAGGATGCCGTCATGTAGGTTGACAACATCGATACTGAGAACTGTGGCGTTCCGTGGAAGCTGGTGACCAGGGAACTGATCTTTGAGTCTTGTCAGGCATTCTTCTGCGTTTTTGAGGAGAGACGGGATGTAGGTAAGAAGTTGATTTAAGATCCTATTGAAGAACAAAGACCTGTTTTCCGCCGGAGACATAAGCTTTCCACCACAAGGAGACACAATGAGCCGGAAGAATAGCCCCTACTTTATGGTAATTTGGTAGTCCATAGAAAGCTGGCGTTGTGGAGACGGTGGGTAGAAGGCTCTTCACAAATTTATCTTGTTTGTCTTTGAGATATATCTCCATTCAAGTTTTGCTGTTGGATTTTTGGGCAGTTTTTGGTACGTACTTTCGTCTTGCAGTGCATTGCGAACACTATCAATGTGCGTTGTTTTATCCAAAATAACCAATGCATTACATTTATCACTCGGTTTCACAATTATGCCCTAATTCATTTTCAGCAGCTTGCTACGCCATATCATGCCTTTCTTGGAAAGGACGAGTTAGTAGACGTAATCAACACGTGTGGGAATACTTCGACAGGGCCTGGCATGATTCATTACGCATTTGTCAAACACATGGATGAATAACAGTTACACGTAATTGTATAACAGTATATGGAGTGGCAAATGGTTCCACCAGGAATGGAGACATTCGTATGTTATACCAATTTTGAAGCCTAGCAGAGTGGCGGGAAAACCGAAGTCATATAGACCCATACAATTAACGACTTGCTTTGAAAAGCTCACAGGGAGAATGGTGACAAAAAACAGTTGTCGTGCATTGAGAAAGAGGGCTTGCCTTGAAAATATCAGTGTGCTTCTAGAAAGGGGCGTTACACTGCTGACAGTATAGTAAGGCTGGAATGTGAGGTGCGGAGAGAGTTCTTTTATACTATAGTACTATACCACTTTTATACTATAGTACTATACTACTTTTATACTATAGTACTATACTACTTTTATACTATAGTACTATACTACTTTTACACTATAGTACTATACCACTTTTATACTATAGTACTATACTACTTTTATACTATGGTACTATACTACTTTATACTATAGTACTATACTACTTTTATACTATAGTACTATACTACTTTTATACTATAGTACTATACTACTTTTATACTATAGTACTATACTACTTGTATACTATAGCACTATACTACTTGTATACTATAGTACTATGCTACTTTTATACTATAGTACTTTTATACTATAGAGAGAGTTCTTTTATACTATAGTTCACTTAGGCAGTATTCGTTGATTTTGATGTGACGTGATGTGATGTGACTTCTTCGCCAGTCCTGCTCTGGAAGCTACATGACCTGGGATTCAGAGGACGGCAGATGTATTTGATTCAGGCGTATTTGGGATTGAGGATGTTTCAAGTGAACTGTGGTCAGTTATCAGATGTTTTTGAGCAGGCGAAAGGTTTGGTGCAAGGTGGCATGATCTCTCTCCTGCCGTCCAATTTGATGATTGATGATATTTTTGACAGAGTCGCCGGCAATCTGTCACATGTCATATATGCACATGATTGTGCGCTGTGGGTGACAGGGAGATGATTACAACTGACACAGACCAGGCAAGGGACACTGAGCACGCCTGGCCGAATTGGTAGAAGCTTGGGGACTCATTTTTACGCCATCAAAATGGCATGCGATAGTGTTCCGCCGCTACATGAAAAATAGAGAAACGCAATACCTTCCTGGACCGGCTATTAACAATGAAGTCGTTGCGTATGTAAAAAGTATAAAATTTGGTGGGATCGTGCTAGATTCCAGCCTCAGCATGAAAAAAACATGTTCAGTATGTCGGTCCAAGGATTCGAACCGAGTCCAATGTGATGTTTGGCGGACTGTGAGTGTGGTGCTGACCGGACCATTCTGATACGCATCTACAAATCGCTTATAAAACTAATCCTAAATATGCCTTTCAGGTTCAGAACGGCCTTGCCAACAAAGCGATTGCAACTGAGTATACGAAACACGAATCTGCGGGTAGCAACTTGAGCTCTTCGGACTTCCCCAGTCATATATATAATGGGCGAAGCTAACATCGCACCACTTTGTCTTAGACGAATGGATTTAACAACGAGGTACAGTATGGAGATACGAGGCATGAAAGAGCACCCGTGCCACTTGCTGGCATGTGATATGCTCGCCCCGCACGATGTTGAACACGACTGTATAAGAACAATCTCTGGAATCTCCATTTACGAGAGAATGTACACTAGATCCAGGAAGTTAAACTTTGCGATGCCTACCGATCTTGTGCACAAGATAAGTGCGGTCCCACCGTGGCGAGGCAGAATATATAGCGTGCATAAACTGATTAGCAGCAAAAGAGTTTGATTGGTGAGAGTTAGGTGCAGTAAGTTTTTACGTAAGTTGTTACGTGCATTAGCGAGGAACATTATTTAAATAGATATGACAGTTGTATTGGCCTTACTCCTCGGAGACAAACCAGGAGAATGGAGATATAGTTGGGTTGATATTTCGGCAACATGCCTTTATCGAAACAGTAGCAGATGTGTATTCCTGATGACCCTTGGTTCTGAGTTTTGTTGCGTTTACGTGTGTGCCTGTATGTATATGAGTGTATATGTGTGCATCCATTTATATATGTATGTGTATGCATCAGTATGTGTATATACGTATGTATATGTGTTGTGTGTTGGTGTGTATGAAAGTACAGTATGTGAGATGAGGGGCCGAATGGATGCCCAGTAGTCCCTGCCAGCGGTATTCATCTTGGTACTCATAGACGATACATTGGTGAAAGCTCCTGCTGCACTTAGAGAAAAAAGATTTCCGACTGAAACTAAAAGAGCAGCTCGCATCAATAGTACAAAGTGCCGCAATTTGTAGATAGAGCTGTTTTATTGGGGTGTGGGATCGGAGCTTGGTCGAGCGCTGGAAAGACAGAGAGAATCGCATGGACGTGCGGTGCAGTGGTGCTAGGGAAAGCTATGGTAGTGTCGCATTTTAAAAAATGAATCAGACGCGCGTTACAGCAATCGTATGTGATTTATGCTCATGATTGGCAAACACTGTCCACGATTACAATTGCAGTTATCAAAACAGCACAATAAAATGTCTCTGCGATTATGGATTTGCAATGCCAGGTTATCTGTACATTGATTGAGATGACGTCGTTTGGGAATGTTTGTTTCTAACCACTTACTTTTCTTTTCTTTCTTAGATTGGCATGAACGAAACTAACAAGTATCACGCAAACGTCAACCGTGTGCTACTCCATACTAAACCTGTCCTTTCCACACCCGCTTTGTACTGGCCCGATCAAGGTCGAAGTTTAGCGAGAAGGAAAACACAGAAAACCGAAACCTAAAGCACCAATACCGAGATGGACGCTTGAGCCCAGGAGGCTACGCGCGTTTACCCACAATAACACAACAACGACTACTTCCCAATAACATTTCATCCGCTAGATGACGGGAATAATAGTGGTCGCCAAAACGCGGTCAGGTGCCAATCCATCTTTAGTCACCCATGCAGTAGCGCAGGCAGGGGGGCACAGGGGGCATGTCCCCATCTTAGGTCCCGAGTTTCCTGAAGGACCCCTCGGGACTTAAGGTCACGGAATCGTTTTGAGGGCCCGAAAGGCCGACCGGAGGTCGCATTAAAGGCCCCGGGCCGCAGGGCCAGGCACTCCAATGCCCCCCCCCCCCCGAAAGGCCATGCGCACTGATCAGGGGCCCTCTGAGCCGAAAAGGGCCTGTTTGCCGGTCCGATACCACAAGTAACGCACTGTCTGCTCCGTGGCGGCATAGGCCTGAGCCCCGTTTCCCAAGCAGGAACAAAGCCAGAGTCAGCGAATTACAGGAACACCGCTTTGGCGAGGGGCCCCGATTCGGCAGGGTGCAGTGTTCGGGGAATCCCGAAGAGCGTGCAGGGCCGACCGGGTGCGACGATCAAGGGCCCGATTGGAGGGTCCAAGAGCACGAATGGGTAGTAGAAATATTATGGGCCCGGCCTGCAGAGATGGGCCCTAAAATGGCGGTTAGAAGGCCCTGTGCGCTGGTCGAGGACCCTTGGGTTGATATGGGCTTACATATTCAGCTCGGTGTCGGCAAGGGCCTGAGAGCCCACTTCCCAATTGGCTACAAAGCCGGAGCCAGTGATTTACACTGGTCGGGGTCCTTGTACCTGTCAGGGGCCCCCAGTGCCTGACAGAGGGTCCAGTGTTTTCAAGGGGCTCCGGACCGGTCAAGGGAATTGTTCGATGAGGTCTGAGAAGGGGTGTGGGCGGCCCACCGGAACCGACGATCAAAGGCCCGATTGGAGGGGCCTGAAGGCCTAAGGGCCTGAGGGGCTGGTTGAAGGTCGTATAGAGAATCACGGCCTGTAGGGTCGTGACCTGGAATATCAGTCAGAGGTCCTCTTACACCGTCTGAGGACCCTCTGAGGCAATGCGGATGTTAAAGTCGGCCAGAGACCACGAACACTGAACGGCTGGCTCCCTGTAAGTCTCAACCTGGAACGCCCATTTCCAAAGCAGGTGCAAGCTCGGTAGCCACGATTTCCATTGGCCTGGGCCCCTGAAACAATGGATGGAGGCCCCTGCCCCTCCACCCTTCCCCCTCCCTACCGGTATGTTGTTAGACGGGTCAGAAGGCTTCGTCTCAGGTGTAAATCTAGACAGACTGAAGGAAGTCAAGATCGGAAAATCTTTAACGAGGATGGAACACCTGCAGCGATACACATAAGACAAATATGGTGTACCATCGCAGGGCATGTACTCATATGACGTTTACGATGATGAGGTTAGGTTAGGTTAGATTAGGTTAGATTAGGTTAGGTTAGGTTAGGTTAGGTTAGGTTAGGTTAGGTTAGGGTAAATCGCCAGCTAGGGGTACCATCTCAGAAAAGACTCTCGAATGGCATTGTACGTGTGAACTATTAAAGGGAGCGTCCCACCTTTAGGGCGTATTTAAAAAAAAAACGCTCTGGTGAAACCTCAGGACCAGTTAGTCGAATGATGGCACAGGGCAGTGCCAGTGCAGTACCGTCAAGACGTAATAAGGCTGTCATTTTAATTTCTTTTGGAGTCTAAATTATGCTGCTAACATTTTGTAACAGCCCTACGCTTCTTCCCTGCAGTTGTTGCGACCGCCGTCGTCGTGACGACCGTCGCGGTACCTCGACTGGTGCGGATAAAACAACGTTTGTGATTGGCCCAGCGGGCGGCAAAGGCCTGTCACCGAGAAGCGCATTGGTTGAAGTTTAAGCCAGTGCGTCACTATGGACCATGGGAAACTCCCGTTCCCCAAGTCAAAGTGCGCCTCGAAACGAGCCACTGATAAGCGCCATAGGGAAGAGATCAAAGCCATAGTATAACGTTTCGTTGAATTCGCGGCATAATAGCTTTATGTTCGCTTATCTTGTTTGGCTGCTCAAAGTGTCTCAAACTTTCGTAGCATTCATTACGCAAGCATTTTGACAAATTAGTGTGCTACAAACAATACAGAACACACACGGTAGAAAAGCAAGGAAAATGAAATATATCTCTTTCTAAGTGGTGAGCAGGGAGTTCAATGATGGGAGTGGCTCCCGTAGGAGTGGTTACTTCTCATACAAATCCTGAGCTATTCAGAAAGATTTCGAGGAAATCGTTTTACTGCTTAAATGGTACGCTTCTGATCTAACAGTAAGTGAATATTACCAAAAGGTGGCTTACTCCTGTTAAGCGAAGCGAGCCCCGCGCCGCCAGCACACGTGCGGGCCGTAAGGCTCTCCTTTAGAGCAATGTCACTCATATCTAGCTCAGCTGGGGCCACGAGACACTCATTTAGAGCAATGACACCCATAATCGAGCTCAGCTGAGCCGCAAGACACTCATTTAGAGCAATGACACTCGCATCCAGCTCGGCTGGGCCACAGGACACTCATTTAAATCAATGCCACTCATAATCGAGCTCAGCTGGTCCGCAAGACACTCATTTGGAGCAGTTACACTCACATCCAGCTCAGCTGGGCCACAAGACACCCATTTAGAGTCATGACGCTAACATCCAGCTCGGCTGGGCCGCAGGACACTCATTTAAAGCAATGACACTCGTAATCCAGCTCAGCTGGGCTGCCAGCGCATAACTTACGTGCTGTTTGACTTTCGGCTGCCATGGCCAAACACTTCAGAGGCGTAAACACGCTGGCAACGCCAACACCGTTCGCTGCCCTCTGTCGGCTGAGCAGACGACCTACCATGGCTACCCCGCAGACACCACGGCTACTAGCCATGTTGCTACCAGCCGTGAATACCATGGTCACCATAGCTACCAGCCATGTTGCAACCAGTCATGTCTAACATGGCCAACAAAACTACCAGCCATGTTGCTACCAGCCACGATTACCAAGGCTACCACAGCTACCAGCCATGACTAGCATGGCTATCAAAGCTGCCAGTCATGTTGCTACCAGCCACGACTACCATGGCTACCATAGCTACCAGCCATGGCTGCTCTATGGCTACCATGTCTACCATGCCTGTCTACCATGGCTTCCATGACTACCTATCATAACTACCCCATGGCTACCATGGCTCTCATGGCTATTTGCCATGGCTATCTACCATGGCTACCCCCACGCTGCGATGTCTTCCCTCGGACGGATTGCTCCGAGGCCCGTCCTGGGGTCGCGCCGCGGCTGCGACCGCCGGCCGCCCGCCCCCTGACAGCCCGTTGTCAGAAATTTATTTACCTCTAATACGGGCCGGGCCGGGACGTTTATGGCGCAGTGCGGCTGCTTTACGGCGTTGGCCAGCGGTGCAATTAAGCCGTGCCGCGTCGGATGGGGCGATAATGGCGCAATTTGACTAGGAAAATTGATACTGGCCGCCGACCACCGTGAAATACGACGCTGTTATTAAGGCTGCGTGTGGACGACTGAAGCCGCTGCGTGCGTCGGCTGTGTGCAGCCACACAACCTCAAAATGGACGCCGCGACAGTGGGGGTGGATTGTAAACGCTCCACATCGACCTCTTCTAGCGGCGGGAACGCGATTTTCCGTGCGGCCCGTCACTGCGCGCCGTATAATGGACGATTGCTGGTAACTGGCCATGCAAAAAATGGAGCATCCTCGTTCACGCAACGGGAAATGGCAACAGCAACGACTGTCGGGCTTCTGTCTTAGGGCTGTCTTTTCCGACGCTGTCTGCCAGCTCTCTGTCGCATTGTGCGGCCTTTTACGTCCCTCTGTCACTAAATGCCGCCTCTGTCACATCCTGCCGCCATCCATCGCCCGTCCGTCGCGTCCGGCCACATCTGTCACATCCTGCCGTCATCCATCGCCCGTGCGTCGCGCCCGGCCACATCTGTCACCTGTCCGTCACGTCCGCCGCTTCTGTCACCCGTCCGTCACGTCCGCCGCTTCTGTCACCCGTCCGTCACGTCCTGCCATCTCTGTCACCCGTCCGTTGCGTCCAGCCACATCTGTCACCCGTCCGTCACGTCCCGCCGCCTCTGTTACCCGTCTGTCACGTCCTGCCACCTCTGTCACCCGTCCGTCGCGTCCTGCCGCCTCTGTCACCCGTCCGTCACGTCCTGCCGCATCTGTCACCCGTCCGTCACGTCCTGCCACCTCTGTCACCCGTCCGTCACGTCCGCCGCCTCTGTCACCCGTCCGTCACGTCCTTCCATCTCTGTCACCCGTCCGTCACGTCCTGCCACCTCTGTCACCCGTCCGTCACGTCCGCCGCCTCTGTCACCCGTCCGTCACGTCCTACCATCTCTGTCACCCGTCCGTCACGTCCTGCCACCTCTGTCACCCGTCCGTCACGTCCCGCCGCCTCTGTCACCCGTCTGTCACGCCCTGCCGCCTCTGTCACCCCTCTTTCACACTCTTCCGTATTTGTCGCCCCTACGTAACATCCCACGACGACGCCTCTCGTCTCTCCCCGCGCGCGCGTCCACAGTCGCCCGCTCCACCCGGCCGCCGGCACCGACGCACGACCGGCGGCACTTTGCCATTGACGTAGGCCAGGCGCTGCAGGATCGAGCCGGGGGCGCCTCACCATCGGCAGTCGACGAGCCTCAAAGTGGCGTATATACATATATATATATATATATATATATATATATATATATATATATATATATTATGATATTAGATATACATAATATTATAACATGTATTATTTACCGAGTCTAAGTATTTTGAAAGGCCGCACATTTCCGTGAAGTGCGGCATGTTTGATGTTCACATTACAGCAAACATGAAAATATGTTTTGAGCAACCAGTCCGACGCGTTCGACCGCCCGTGAAAGTCGTCGACTTCTCTCGTCACGTGCCCCGTGATATCCGTATAATTAAGTGACTTCCAACCGCTGGCACTTGCAACATCACGCACCACCATTGTCCGCTAGTCAAAACAATCACGATGCGCCTTGCCGTGCTTTTCTTATCGAAACGGTATCCTTTGTGCGCTTGGGCTCGTTTAATTGACCCGAAGCGCCACGTCACGGCGGCTCGCCCACGTGCGAGCAGAGGCGCGGCCGGAGGCAGGACCGAGAGTTGGGCGGTGCGTCCCTGTCGGCTGCCATTCATCGCTGAATATTCAGCCAGGTCATAGCCAGGGGCGTTCAAGCCGAGTAGCTTAGGACCTAGACGAGGCTCTGAGCCAGGACCTAGACGAAGCTCTGAGCCAGGACCTAAACGAAGCTCTGAGCCAGGACCTAGACGAAGCTCTGAGCTAAGTTTAAGTCACTGCGACCCTTGGTTATAGATACGCGGCTCCGGGAAACGAAACGTAGTACTGGCTCTCAACGCAGATGCAACAAAGCGTTGGTGCTTCGCATGTGGCACGTCTGGACCTGCCTCCGGCGCGCGGCGAGCGCTGGGTAACGATCCCTGCACCCATGCGGTGTTCTCTCGGTGGGACGCCCCTTCCCGCAGAGGCAATCCCTGCATCACCGCCCACCCAGTAAGGCAGCGGTGCTGCCCTGCCGCGGCTGGCATCTGAGACCGGACGACCCTGCCCGCGGCGCGCCGCTAATGGGGGGCCGGCACCCGTGGTGACGAGCGGAGCGGGGGGCCGGGCGCCCCTGGCACCGGGCGGAGTAGGTGGCCGGGCACCCCCGGCGACGGGCGGAGTGGGTGGCCGGCCACCCCTGGCGACGAGCGGAGCGGGTGGCCGGGCACCCCTGGCACCGGGAGGAGTGGGTGGCCGGGCACCCCCGGCGACGGGCGGAGTGGGTGGCCGGCCACCCCTGGCGATGGGCGAAGTGGGCGGCCGGCCACCCCTGGCGACGCACTGAGCGGGTGGCCGGGCACCCCTGGCGACGGGTGGAGCTGGTGGCTGGGCACCCCTGGCACCGGTTGGAGCAGGTAGCCGGGCACCCCTGGTGACGGACGGAGCGGGTGGCCGGCCACCTCTGGCGCCTGGGGAGCGGGTAACCACACAGACAGGCAGCCTCACTGGCATATGGGGCGTGTTGTGGACACATAAACCTTGCTATATACAGCCCTGGCTACAAGAAATGGTTTGTGTGACACCTCCCCATGCGTGGTGTCTTGTGTGTCGCTTGTGTTGCGTTAGACCATCATCATCACTGCGAGCTCTTCAGGGGAAAGCAAAACTATGAAGGCCGTCGTGTCTTATCTCCGAAGGATGGCGGGCGTTACTTATTTTATTTCGTTCCACACCCAATATGGAAATGAGGCGATATTTTTGACGCATCCACGAAGCACGCGTCACCACCGCATGACAATTCGTCTCAAAGTTAACATGCTGGTCGAGACCCTGGAGTGTGACAGACTGCTTATAATAGAACCAGGAGTAGAACCAGGAGAAGGCGCCACAAGCAGCCGCGGTGCCCCGACGGGCCACCTGATGTGCATCGCTGCTGCTCATATCTCCAGGGTTGAACGAGAGTCAGGAGTGCTGCTGCCCAGATCACCAGGGTTGAACGAGAGTCACGAGTGCTGCTTCTCAGATCACCAGCTGCTGCGCTTAGCATATTGGCGGCAGCGAAGACCAGGTTTCTCTGAGACATGGAGTTTAGCCTCCTATGTATACTTTCATTACGACCCTCTGAGTGATTCACTCTGCAGCTGACTTCAGCCCATTGGTCCGACCTGCGCTGCAGCATGGCCAATATCTTGAGGCGCGGCGTGAGATTCGCCGACCGGTCTTCGGCCCACCGTCATCCGCCTTGCGGCCACACCGTCATACACCCTGCGGCCACTGTCATACACCCTGCGGCCACACTGTCATCCGCCCTGCGGGCACACCGTTATACACCCCACGGCCACACTGTCATCTGCCCTGCGGCCACACCGTTAACACCCTACGACCACACTGCCATCCGCCCTGCGGCCACACCGTTAACACCCTACGACCACACTGCCATCCGCCCTGCGGCCACATCGTTATACACTCCACGGCCCACCGTCATCCGCCTTGCGGCCACACCGTCATACACCCTGCGGCCACTGTCATACACCCTGCGGCCACACCGTCATACACCCTGCGGCCACACTGTCATCCGCCCTGCGGCCACACCGTTATACACCCCACGGCCACACTGTCATCCGCCCTGCGGCCAGACCGTCATACACCCTGCGGCCATACCGTTAACACCCCACGGCCACACTGTCATCTGCCCTGCGGCCACACCGTTAACACCCTACGACCACACTGCCATCCGCCCTGCGGCCACACCGTTAACACCCTACGACCACACTGCCATCCGCCCTGCGGCCACATCGTTATACACTCCACGGCCACACTGACATCCGCCCTGCGGCCACACCGTCATACACGCTGCGGCCACGCTGTCATCCGCCCTGCGGCCACACCGTCATACACGCTGCGGCCACGCTGTCATCCGCCCTGCGGCCACACCGTCATCCGCCCTGCGGCAACTCCGTCATCCGCCCTGCGGCAACACTATCATATACACTGCGGCCACACTGTCATCCGCCCTGCGGCCACACCGTCATCCGCCCTGCAGCCACACCGTCATCCGCCGCCCACTGGATGGAAACTCAACAAGCCATGAAGCTTATTTCACAGCTAAAATGGGAAATTAGGCGGTTGCTGATTGATGAACGGGCGCCAGGGCCACGTGACGGCGCGATCCTTTGTCACGATTGGCGCCAGTCATGATTGCGCGCGCGCTGCGGTCTCGTGTTGTGATTGGGCACCTTCACCAGGGAGATTCGCGTTGCGCCGTATCATCGCGTAGCTCGGTCAACTCCAGGCGGATGGAAATGCTTCTGGTCTCGGAGCACGCGGAGTTTGTTGGAGTCCGCACAGCTTTTTCCGGATCGGAAAACTCCGTAGGGTGTTTTTCGGAGCACGGAAGACGTAACGGGAAACTGCTCCGGCCGGACCGTACAGCGGTGCGAAGTTCAGACGGGTCTTTAAAGGGCAGGCGCGCTGCCCCTGTGGTGGATATTAAACTTTTCTTAAGTACTTGGTTAGTTTAGGCGTGATCTGCTCGCTACATCAGGCCAGTTTGACGGAATTGCTCAACAGCTCAGCATTTTGGTTAGAGCCAACAGCGTCAAAGTGCTACGGGACCCAGCCATCGCAGTGAAAAATATTTCCCTGCTCACTGGGGCGCTGCCACATGCAGCCTGCCCCGGACAAACGGGTGTCGCGAGGATGCAGGATGAAGCAAGATAGAGGATAAGAGGGGCGGATGTTGGAAAGGAAAAGCAGCTATGCCTTTCTAGTTGATGCCTCCTGTGCCTGAGCATGACAATTGACAGACTAGATTGATCTTTGGCTTAGATTTTCCCTATCCTGTTAAGCAAAACTGTGCTTTACAAAGTGAAAGCAAACTTTAAGGGTGTCCTGTTTCAGAAGATGATGAAAATCGCAAAGCCTCTTTTATGGCAACCAATTACTCCCAAACCCCCCCCCCCCCCCCATTCCGGATTCGTTGCCGATTATGCTGCCATCTAACAACGACCTTTTCAATCACAGCGTGTGATCTCAGCATGCCGCAGAACCATCGACTGAGGCCGGCACCATTATGACGATCATCACCATGTATGCGTTACAAATCTATCTGCATCTGTGGATGGATTTTTGACTGCAGCCAACGGGCTGGATATTGCATGATAAAACGAAGGTGCGACAATAATGAAAACACAGCAACAACTTATCAAGACCACACGAAAGCAAACATTTTCCTCTTTGTCGGATCGGTAAGTCTAAACATGAACACAGCGCGGCTCCAGGCGGCCGTAACGGCCGGCGTCAGGCGGCTCCACGACGGGGTCGTGGAGTACATCAACTCCCTGCGCGGCGCTCTAATAGTCTTTCACACAGTCTTTCCGACTGTCTAAGCCGGAAGGCAGGCGGCCACAAAGCGGCGGCCACTGCCGGCCCCTTGACACGCTAACCAGTGCCGTGCTTACATAAGCACAGTTTGAAATGTCGAGTACGGTGAATAGAGGCGTTGTTTGCTCTAAAACGTCGTTTAACCAGCACCTCCTGGTATCCTGAAGGTTAATAAGTCGGCATAAGAACTGTGAACTTTTAATGCTGATCTTGTCCGATCCGGCTCAGTCCGGTGGTGTCTGGTTTCGTCTGGTCTCGTCCGGGTTCATTCAGTGCTGTCCACCCCACCCCAATTTTGTCTGGTAAAAAATCGCAGGCGTTGAACCTTGATACGATTTTTTCAGGCTTCAGGTTTCAAAAAGGGTTTCAAAAGCAGGTTTCAAAAGCAGGTTTCAAAAAAGCAGGCTTCAGAAGCATGGAACAAATGGCTACTGTGAGCTGATTTCGCAGTCACGTGAGCTTGAATAGGTCAGTGCTGGCGGGTCATTCGTTGCAATGACGACCTTCGTCTGCGGCGTACCTGCCGTGTGCCGTTTAAAGGTATGACCTGTGACCGGTGGCAGCGGCCGCGATAAAGGTCAGATGACGTCAGAGGGCAGGACGGACCGTGCCGAGCATCGCGGCATGTTGAACTTTTACCACCAAATTATGTTATTGACATGGAATTGCGTGATCGGATGGTGAGGTCAGGGCTCACACAAACACTGCTTAGCGTGAGCTCTGACCGCAGAAATTCATCCATTCAAAAGGCTCGGATTAACTATTTAAAAACAGTTTAGTACATTTCGTCAAGGATTTTCTTCAGGGAGGGGCCCGGAGCCCGGTAAGAGCGCATGATGCCGTTTTTTACTTTCGGCCGGAAGCAGCCCTTTGTGAAAAACAAAACAAATTGAGCCTAAGTTTGGGCCCCCTTAGCTGCGTTCCCGCATATGTTGCGTGCGTGTGGGTTTTGGCAGTTAAATGTAGCATCACCAGTTTTTGCCGGCCGCTGTGCAATTAGAGGTGTAGTTTTTGCTGACAGCAATCATGACAATGAACGTAATAAATGACGGCGTTCTTTCAGTCACGACGCTTTGCAAGCAGGTAGCGGCCAGCTGGTGGCGAGTCAGTGTCTGATGCGCATTGTTCTATTAATTTGCTATCGCTTCTCTTCATATTATTTTATTAATTTGCTATCGCTTTGCTATGTATTGTTTTATTAATTTCCTATCGCTTCGCTACGTATTGTTCTATGAATTTGCTGCCGCCCACTAAATTTGCTAGATTTGCTTTAGCAGTGTCCGCAATTATCTGAAATTGTTCTGGGGAACGTGGGGAGGCACAGCAGGTTTCTGGAGCATGAAGATAGATGCCCGAGAAAGTGGTTATTTTGGAGACGCCGGGTCAGGTATTCATGAATTCCTTGAAGACAGGATGCTCATTCACCAAACGTTTAACAAACTGGTTGCCAGGCATGCCAAAAAAACTGCGACCCCGTCCTCAAGTTGTTCTCACAAGATTCCTTTGGTAAAGCTTAGAAAAATCAGCTTCGGATTAACGTTCGAGGTAACTCCTCTGCGGCCAACAATTTTTGATGGGGACTTTGAAGGCGTCACTAATACATGGCGCCTCCATTTTTTGGGGGGTAATCCCTTTCGGAACGTTTGAAGTGTGCGCCTGAATGAACTTGACATCCGGCTGTGTTCGCAGCCGTAATACGGCTGCTGAAATATCTACATGGTTGAAAGCTGCGTGATTTCACCTCCCCGTCTTAGCTTTGAAGCTGGATGGGCAGCCGTCTCCATGCCCCTTTCCGACTTTCTGCGCCCGTGACGTAACTCAACGTGCAAGCGTAGCCGGTGATAACGCCTACGTCACATAATACATGCCGATAGCTTGGGCGCGGGATGCTGCGAATGGAAACCAGTGTTACGCCCAGGTTCGGTGTCAGTTTATTCTCCCATCCGCCGGAGCTGAAGGCCATAACCAGTTAGCCGCCGTGCTAAGGCCGTGATGGCTTGAAAAGCACGAAATCATCTCGCCTGAGAAGCACGAAATCATTGAAAATGCACGATCTAGTGCAGAAGATATACAAATTTGCTGCGCCCGCCAATCCGCTGCCGAATGCACCCTGGGTGACGTCATGTCACCGACTGCCCTGCCACCTATGGACGGTCGTGCACGCGCCAACGAAGTGCGACAGGCACCGCCAGTCCCGGAGAAAGCGCGGTGAGGTGAGGTGTTGGGACGGCGCCCTGTGCTGTGGCCGAATTGTCTTGCGAGCAAAGCTGCACTGAGCCCGTGAAGTGTTAACAACTCGCGAACTAATGGTGATCCTGGATGGCTCGTTGCGTTCCACGATGCTGACGAACGGCACCCACAGCTACATCCAGCCGGACCCGTTCTCACCAGTCCACTCGGCGGTGAGTTCACTGAACGCACTTATCATGTCGGTCTGAAATTAACACGAGGGACCCCATCATTTTTGCTTTGAATACAACTTGGTGCTTAGATTTCTTGGCCATCGGAAGAGTGGCGTGCACTTTGGCAAGCTTAAAGATCTAGGCCGAGGCTGTGTGTGTAAGATCAGTCCACGATTGGTTTGGGAAATAAATTTCGTCGTGTAACGCACGCCACACCATTGTTTCATTCGATACATGAACATTGATCGGAGCGTAACGGAATCCATCGTCCGACAATAGCGTTACGCACGGGTGTCGCTTTCTAAAATCGGTTGGAGGGCTCAACCGAAGGATTGACTTAACCTACCTCCAAACCTTATTTGCCTCGGAATTCGGTCACTCGGTATGATGCCATCCATGTTGAAATAACTTATTTATAAGCTTACTTTCGTAGATTCAAAATGATTTGCCTGCGGAAAGATAAAAGATAACTTATTGTTGAAATAACTTACTTCCAATTAATGTTAGCTGTCTTATTGTGAAAGACATAGCGAATGAGGGTAATTCACAAAAAAAAAACACCTTCATAAATCTTACTAAGAGATTGCTAATGAAAACTTCTGTGGGTGATCGCGTTGCATAGCCACCATAGCCACGATTATGTGACAAATATACTTGCCACTGTTGAGGAACACATGAGCTATTTTTTATCTGGGTCACCCTGTACTTTTGAAAGCTGCTGCACATTGCGAACAATTGTTCTTTATTCCAACCCAGGCGTTACCATTAAAAAGAACTTGTCAAGCATTTGCAAGCTGACTCAACGTGGGAACGAGTTGGCACGTCAAAAACATCCGGTGCGTACAGAATACGATTTGTTACAGCATTAACCTGATACTAATCATGTGTTTTGGTACCCACTACCTAGCATGACGGTAGTCAAGGTAACTATTGTATCCATATTTGACCCATTTTTCGCTCTTTGCTCATATGCATTGAGAGGTCTCAGAGGAGCGTTGGGGGCGGGTGCTCACGTCAGCCTGGAGGCTTTGCCTTCCCCCACCCCAAAAGTACAGTTTGTGATACCCTTACGTCAAGCTAATTATGCTATCTTGATAAACAATGTCAACTTCGTGTTTGTCATTGTCCAGTAAGATGAGCATAATGATTGTCATCAGTATGCGCAAAAGGAAATAAATCTCAGTGGAAAATTCATAAAATAATTCATTCATAAATCAGCGGAGAATTTATAACGATTCAACTTGCCGGCGTTTTGCGTCGGCATCGATCAACGAATTATGTTAGAAACGACTTATGATAAATGACGCATGATCAACACCCATCAGTCTAAACGCAACGAAATTTCCCGCCCAATTTCATTTTTATTTCTATGCCAGGGGAAACGGGTATTTTTACGAATTTTGACAACAATAGTTACACACAAATTGCTATTCCGTTTTATTGACTGTGCTGAAATGAATGTCCTGACACTTTGCATACAGCCATGAATTGCTATCCAATGACACATTCCCTCGTTTTACCCTGGCCCTTCAAAGGCGAAGCTAAAATTGCAGGTTCTCCAAGACTTCAAGACTTTCTGGAATCGCTTCTGAACGTTTGTGAGCGAGGTGCGTACATTTTGGGCTGTTGAGTCTCATTATTTTTACACATCTCGCGAAAATGGAATTTTTTATCCGGACAGTATCCAGACACAAGGAGACTATGAGTCCTTTCTCGAGGTCATGTCGGTGACATTTTGCCAAGTGCAACAAATGACGTTCGTTTCCAGCACGAAGTGTATTTCGGAGGTATTCTAGTCTCTTATTATTGTCTACATGACTCTAAATCACAGTTTTTATCCAGTTATTTCAATTTTTATTTATATTCCTGGTACTGGTGACTAATATGACCAGATTTGACCATTTGACAGCTATGGCATTTAGACTTGAATAGCACACTTTCTTATCACTTAAGGAGGCCTTCCTAACTCGGTTCTCCACATGCCTCTGCTCTTGTTTCGATAAAGGCGTGTTGCCGAAATATCAACCCATCTATATCTCCATTCTACTGGGTTTTCTCCGAGAAATAAGGCTATTACTACTGTCTTATCTATGTGAATAACGTTCCTCACAAATGATCTAAACAACTTACATAATTAACTTCCTTATTAAAGCTTCATTTACCCGCCCAACGCAACCACTACCTTTCCGGCTTTGACCTGACATAACAGGAATTACAGGCCACGCATGTTCATGTCCACTAGTGTCTGATAGCGTTTTTAAGATGTATTCAATGCCATCTGTGACATTTCCGTATCATGCTTAGCTGCTGAGATAGCAGAAGGAGTCTACAAAGTACCAATTTATCAATTTGACCGGCTTTGTCTTTGAAAGGCTACATTCACCAGCATTCAAACACACCCGTCTGATCCAGTTTGCCAAGAGGTTTCCAATTCCGTTTGCCACGTGACTTAAGCTTGCCAAGTTTTCGAGAAATTTGAGAGCATCTGAGACTCTCCCCTTGTGGGATGGAGATTCAAAACCGCCGTAGGGCGAGGGTTCATAACTTGATTACGTACGTCTTACAAGTTAAGACCGTGTATCACATCTTGCAAGGAATGTTTAGTGAAGGACAGAATACATCCAATCTTCACGGCAAGCCTGATCAGTCCACGTAACCGAGTCCAACCGTAACTACGCTGTCGTAGCTTCACGACCAGCGCGTCATCGCACTGCACCAACCCCCTGTTGAGGACGGCACTGAACTCCGCTGGGAGCGCCGCGATATCCCCGCCCTGACCTGGTCTGGTGCACGCCCTCTGGTCCTGCCCCCCCCCCCCCCCCGCCTCCGATCTGGTCCTCGTCCGTCCCCTTCCCCCTCCCCTCCTGGAGCCTGGTCCTCACACTGGCTTGATCCGGTCCTCGGTTTACCCCACCCCCCAGAGCCTGGTCCTCACACTGGCTTGATCTGGTCCTCGGTTTGCCCCACCCCCCAGAGCCTGGTCCTCACACTGGCTTGATCTGGTCCTCGGTCTAACCTGGTCCCCGCACTGGCCAACAGTATGGTCAGATCGACCCGCGCGATACCCGCAGACCGCAGTGGACAAGGCACTTTTGCTCCAGGTTCACCCACCTAACCCTACTCACACTTAACCCGGACCTGACGGGCGCACCTGGCACATACACCTCTCGCACTCACCAGTCCATACTGGCTGACTGACCCGCCGACATTCCTCAGTCCGCGCTACCTGACCCGCCACATTCCCCAGTCTGCACTACCTGACCCGCCTACCTGGCCCGCCTACCTGACCCGCCCGCATTCCCCAGCCCGCACTACCTGACCTGCCTACCTGACCCACCCACATTCCTCAGTCTGCACTACCTGACCCGCCCACGTTCTTCAGTCCGCACTACCTGATACGCCCACATTCCTCAGTCCGCAATACCTCACCCGCCTACATTCCTCAGTCTGCACTACCTGATCCCGCCACATTCCTCAGTTCGCACTACCTGATCCGCTCACAGCTCACATTCCTCAGTCCGCACTACCTGACCCGCCTACCTGACCCGCCCACATTTCCCAGTCCGCACTACCTGACCCGCCTACCTCACCCACCCACATTCCTCAGTCCGCGTTGCCTGATCCGCCCACATTCTTCAGTCCGCACTACCTGACCCGCCTACCTGGCCTGCCCGCATTCCCCAGTTCGCACTACCTGACCTGCCTACCTGACCCACCCACGTTCCTCAGTCTGCAATACCTCACCTGCCCACATTCCTCAATCTGCACTACCTGATCCGGCC
The DNA here is from genome assembly GCF_011947565.3 of Pollicipes pollicipes. NCBI lineage: Eukaryota > Metazoa > Arthropoda > Thecostraca > Pollicipedomorpha > Pollicipedidae > Pollicipes > Pollicipes pollicipes. The sequence continues at coordinate 2,174,269 of NW_023595962.1, forward strand.
ACATTCCTCAGTTCGCACTACCTGATCCGCCCACATTTCTCAGTCCGCACTACCTGACCTGCCTACCTGACCCACCCACATTCCTCAGTCCGCAATACCTCACCCGCCCACATTCCTCAATTTGCACTACTTGATCCCGCCACATTCCTCAGTTCGCACTACCTGATCCGCCCACATTCCTCAGTCCGCACTACCTGATCCGCCCACATTCCTCAGTTCGCACTACCTGACCCGCTCACATTACCCAGTCCGCACTACCTGACCCGCCCACCTGACTCGCCCACATTCCCCAGTCAGCGTTGTCTGATCCGCCCCGCACTGAGATGGCCTTGACTGCGCGGTGTCGGGTGCGGCCCGCCTGCGCCTGCGCGGCCCCTGTGAGTACGTGCTCGCGCTGTCGGCCCGCACGGAACGCCAGCAACACCAGGGGTGGTGCCCACTTCTGTGTGTTGCAACCTGAACGACACGGTTTGAGCGTGCTACAAGCGGCAGAACCCGACAAGAACGTCTTGCAACAGAGCTTGGCTATACAACAGGGCTTTCTGACTAGAATGTCTTGCAACAGAGCTTAGCTATACAACAGGGCTTTCTGGCTAGAATGTCTTGCAACAGGGCTTAGCTATACAACAGGGCTTTCGGCTAGAATGTCCCACAGGAAAGTCTTGCTTGAATGACAAGCAGCCGGGTCTCGTTAGGATGTCCACGGCCGAGTCAGAATGTCCGTGGATTGGTAAAACCTGACCTCATATCTGGCTCTAAAATTTGGCGGAGTTCTGGAAGATGCTACGGATGATGAAGATAATTTTAGCACGATACCTCGCAGAGCCATCGAAAATGCAGAGACGCAGCCGCTCCGGTGTCCGTCATCCAAAGATCTCCGTACCTGTGACGTCACCTCCGCGAGGACCACGACCCGACGACTATGTCGTTTGTGGTTTGGTGCCCCCTGCCCCCCCCCCCCCCCCCCCCACCCACTCTGGCATTTCTGGCTCCCCATCACGTAATTGGACTTCACAGTCCTGATGACGTCACCATCACGTGATCTGACTTCACAGTCCTGAAGACGTCACCATCACGTGATCTGACTTCACAGTCCTGATGACGTCACCATCACGTGATCTGACTTCACAGTCCTGATGACGTCATCATCACATGAACCTTTACTCCACCATCCTGGCATCTGTGACCCGTGCCGTTCCGGGGATCCACAATGCCACAGCTCCTGTACATTGTTGACTCCGTTGCCCTGGACTCCGTAACGCCACCGTCCCTTGAATCCGAAACAACGCGGTCTGTTGTACGCGTGCTTCACCGTCGATCTGATGTGCAGTCCCACCTCCCCTCCGACCTGGAGCGTACCTTCCCCGGAGCCAGCCGCTCCGCCGTCGCCCAGATCCGCAGCCGCTCCCGTGTGTCCACGACCGGGTCGCCGTTCGGACCGGGGTTTCCACCGTGTCGTTGCTCTGTGTTTGCGCTGCCCCGCCGCGCACGGCTGCACCGCCGGGGGAAGTGGGAGCCCGGCTGCGGGCCAGCACTGTGAGGGGCCAGCTGGCCCGGCTGCAGGCCAGCAGGCCAGCTGGCCAGCAGGCCAGCAGGCCAGCAGGCCAGCACTGCGGCCCTGTCAGACCGGCTGCCGGCCGACCCGCAGTGCACCATTAGTGTCCCAATAACACCATCTCCCATTCGCATGAACGACCCGCAAATCAATCGTCCGCCCGTCGGAGGGTCTTTTTTGCCGCGCTGACACGCCCGCGTGCCTGTGTGGACCATCGTGTCGGTGTCAGGTGTCCTCCAGAGTGTTTTGTTGTGAAGTTGGTCCGAGTGTTGCTGACCTTCCGCGACATTCCTCACTTTTGGAGGCGACCTTGATGTCATGCATGCTGTGTGTGTCTACGATGGTGCGTGTGCGTACGCCATGTGTTCCTGGCCCATCGGGATGTTCACTGTTGTGCTTCTGTTGCGTGGAGATAAAATTGTGGGGAACGTTTCGGCCCTTATTCGGCTCTGCGGACGGCTCCCATTCTCGTGCCGGCTTTGTCTCGTCCTCCGGTGGACTCGCAGTCCGGTGGTGGAGGTGACGAGCCTGACCGCTTCGGCTCTGTTCCGCCAGATGGACTCCAAGTCCTCGCCGCTGGCCATGCTACAAAAGACATGCTCGCAGATCGGCGCCGACACCATCGCCGCCAAGCCGCCGCCGCCGCCGCCGCCGCCCGACAAGAAGAAGGAGGAGACGCGGAAGGAATCGCCGGTCGCCGAGCGGCCCGCCTTCAAACCGTACGAGCTGGAGAGCCGGGCCGAGGAGCAGGCGTCGGACCCCGAGCCGGCGACGGACCGCGACCGCAGGTCGCCGCCCCGGTCTCCCGACAGCCGGAAGACGCCCAAGAGCGAGGCCAGCTCGACCACCAGCCCTGTCAGTCGCCCCGGGGCCGAGGTGCTGGCCGGCTGCAGCGGCGCCAGGGAGCTGGCCGCGCTGGGCTCGCTGCGGCCGGCCGCGCCGCCGCCGCCGCTGCCGCTGCCGCTGCCGCTGCCGCCCTACCTGCCAGGCGCCGAGCTGGTGACGGCGGCGCTGCGGCCGACGCCTCCGGGCCTGCCGGGGCTGTACCCGACCGCCGCGTACCTGGGCCTGCAGCACCACCGGCCCGGTGACAAGTGCCAGAGCCCGTACTGCCCGTGCGCCTTCAGCACGCCGCACGGCTACGGCGCGCCCTGCCCCGCCGGCTGCGCCCAGTGCGAGCACGCCAAGGCTCTGGGCGGCGCGCTCGGCTCGGCGCAGCTTCACTCGCCGTACCTGGCGCTGGGCTCGCCTTTCTACCCGCCTCTGGCGGCGGCCGGCGCCGGCGTGGCGCCTGTCGTCTGCAGCTGGATGGCCGACGGCCGCTACTGTGGCAAGCGGTTCGCCAGCACCGAGGAGCTGATGCAGCACCTGCGCTCGCACACGAGCCTGTCGCCGGCCGAGGCGGCGCCGTCGCCGCTTCCGCGCGGCGCGCTGCTGGCAGGCCACCGGTCGCCTTTCGCGCCGGCGCCGCTGTCGCCGCTATCGGCCGCGCGCTACCATCCGTACTCGAAGCCGGCCTCGCTGGCGCTGGCGGCGGCCGCGCAGCCCGGCTCTCTGGCGGGGGCTTATTACGCGCCTTACTCGGCCCTGTACGCCCGGCCGCCCGCGCTGCCCTGAGGCGGGCCGCACAGCCGCCGGACAACTGTGGGACAGCAGACGGTCAGCAGTTAGACAGCGCCGGGCAGACGCCAGGCGACGGCCGGTCAGCTATCTGACAATAGCGAGACAGCAACCGGTCTGCCGTCTGACAATAGCCGGACAACAACTGGGCAGCAGTCAGACAACAGTCGAACAACAGTCGGACGGCAGCCGGACAACTGCCAGACAACAGTCGGACGGCAGCCGGAAAACCGCCACACAGCCAACGCGCGAACTCCAGATGGTTGCTGGGCGACTCCCAGACATCCCCTGAGGCGGTCTATCAGCAGTAGCGACCGCCACGATCGCACAGCCATACGGAGACCCATGCAGCGTGGCCGGGACCGTGGTCTACGTCCGCTCTCCCAGCGTTGTGCTCAGTGTTCGGCGGTGCTCCCCAGTGAGCGGAGTTAGACGCGGTGTCCCGTCCAGCGAGATTGGTCCGTGGGTGTTGGCCAAGCGCGCCCGCGAGTCCCACGCGGTCGCGTCTGGGGTCGGCCCCCTCTCTTCTGGTGGTCCGCAGTGGCTGTGCCCCAGGAACGAGCGCGCGACCACCGCTGTCCTTCTGGTGGCCACGCTCGACGCCAGGGCCCCGGAGCCGCGAAACGAGAAGTCTGTGATGAAGCTCGCGCAAACGCACGACTTGGCCGCGCGTTCATTGTGATATATCGATGTGGGTGTGAGTAAAATGTGTTGATGTTGCAGTGAGATTCGTCCATTGCCGCACCGCAAGGCACGGGCTGCGACAAAACCTCAGCTCAGCAGCACGTGCGTGCTTTCTCGACGCGCCTCCCGCTGTCGTCACGGACGTCCGTTGCGTTTGCAAGGCAACGGCGGCACGCTCAGTACCGCCACCCCACGGTCGATGCGGCTGTCGCGAACAGCGGTTCAGTGTTTCCCTCCGTTGTAAATACAAGTCCACAAGCATGAGCCAATACATGTGGCCACACCTATGCAGAACTGTACCCGCTGATCTACGGGCTCTAGAGCGGGTGTAATCAACTGCCGAGCATGGCTCCGTCCACCTGGCAGGCTTGGCTGATTGCCGGAGATTTTCGTCCCAAGACACGGGCAGCGTTTTGCGCTAGGTTGGGTGATTAAAGGGAGTGTTTCACATTCAAATTTATTGAAGTAACCGTCAGATATGATGAAACACGCTCACTTATGACTGCTGTGATACTTTTACGTAGAAAAGACCGCTGTAGACAATGTATTTTCTCTGTTTGGTAAATGTACTCCTAGATACGTCAGTGTTTGATTACGTCATCCTACGTTGCACAACATTCATTGAGAGCCAATGCGCGGCCATTATTCTGTAAATGGTGCTCACGAACGCCAGATATGAATGACTCGACCGCTATATGTGTCTTGGCCTTGGTCATCGCATGGCCTATTAGATCGCACATTGTGAGATCATGAATGCCAAGGTGACCTTCAAATGCTCTCCCAAAAAAACTCTACTACAACTTTGCTGCCTTTACTCTCAGGAACCAAAAGGCTTTGGGTTGTAAAGGGGCATGTCCGTGAGCTGCATCACAAGACCTTCAATATGGCTTTTTCAGTTCAAAATCCCGTGCAATTGTGGAACGCTCCCTTTAACAGAGATTTTCGCCCCCAAGGCAACGACGTCATTTATCTCGAATCTGATTGCCAGCTTCTTCGCTCTGCGAGATCAACGCATCTTGTTACTCGACTGCGGTCATAAAAACTAAAACAGCACGACTTTATCGTTTCATGAACACATATAAAATGCCCATATGCCTCGTGGTGGACTTGTTTCTCCATATCAGCACAAGGCATCCCCTACTAGTGTTTGATTTAACACGCGCCCGGATGGTTGGTTCAGTGTGACATGCTCAGGCTGGAGGTCAATCTGACCCCTGAAATCGTATAAACCGAGAGAGCTAGAGACGCCAAATTTACAGGGTAGGTAGGCCTGTATGTGATTTCACTTTGTCAACTTGGTCCATGGGTCAACAAGTCCATGGGTCTATGATCCTTTGGTGACATAAGGCCAAACAAGGTCAAACTCCAGATCGGCGTCCGAAGTGCCCTCAGACCACCCCTTCATGCAACCAACTTAAACTTGCATACTTTTTCTAAGCAAAATGTCACTGGTGCTTATGTAAGGTCACTGGCCTACTTCATCTCCGGAAGGTCAGTTACCAAAAACTTTCAAAATTGTGTTAATATTTGAAGATTCATAAACGACAAGGGTTAACCTAGACGACATGCGCCTGAAAGCAAAAGATCGGTTGAGGTCATCTTAGGTCAGCGACCTCCTCTCACCTTTATTAAGTTCAAATAAGGCGTATGTTGACGATCATATGACAAAAACATTGGAAATCAGCGTCAAAAAGCACCTTTTAAAGCAACTTGTCCACAGCAAGTGGTTTGGTTGTCGTTGGTCTCACAGCCGTCCCTAACCCTAGGTTAATGAATACAGGAATGAATCTATAGCATGAAACCGTCAGCCGATTTACTTAAAAACCCTACCGCCTTGTACTACATTTTTGGCGCCATCCAAGTGTGATGTGGGGAGGGCCTATCAACATTTCAGGGCTGCTCCAGCATGTAAAAGAACTGCCACGCCAAAAACATGTCAGTTTGCGAGGTCGCATCACGGTGCGGGGTTTCGATCCCAGGCTGCAGCACCCGCAAAATACCACAAATTCTTTGAAAGAGAGGGGGGGGCCGTGGGAGCCGTTCAGAGGATGGCACATCCCTTACCAGTAGGAGCATCAGTCATAGGAGTATTCACATCCGTCACAGTAAACCAGCTCCAGTGACGTAGCAGAAGCATTTGTGCTGAGCGATCTTTGTCGGCAACAGACTTTGTGCTGAGCGATGTTCGTCCGCAGCGGTATTTGTGCTGAGCGATCTTTGTCCCGTACCCGTTGCTGAATCAGTTGAAAATTCGTGACGAAGACGGTGCAACATCCTGCATGATATACGCAGGCATGGTGTTGCAGAGAACGAACATCGTCCTTCACCAAGGCTCCAGAAGATAGCATTGGCTAATGGTCAACACTCTTCGACGTCACCCGATCTAATGGTCAGCACTATCCGACGACGCCACCCGATCTAATGGTCAGCGCTATCCGACGATGTCACCCCATCTAATGGTCAGCGCTATCCGACGACGCCACCCGATCTAATGGTCAGCACTACCCGACGACGCCACCCGATCTAATGGTCAACACTCTCCGACGTCGCCCGATCTAATGGTCAGCACTACCCGACGACGCCACCCGATCTAATGGTCAGCACCACCCGACGACGCCACCCGATCTAATGGTCAGCACTACCCGACGACGCCACCCGATCTAGTGGTCAGCACTACCCGACGACGCCACCCGATCTAATGGTCAGCACTACCCGACGACGCCACCCGATCTAGTGGTCAGCACTACCCGACGACGCCACCCGATCTAATGGTCAGCACTACCCGACGACGCCACCCGATCCAATGGTCAGCACTACCCGACGACGCCACCCGATCCAATGGTCAGCACTACCCGACGACGCCACCCGATCTAATGGTCAGCACTATCCGACGACGCCACCCGATCTAATGGTCAGCACTACCCGACGATGCCACCCGATCTAATGGTCAGCACTATCCGACGACGCCACCCGATCTAATGGTCAGCACTACCCGACGACGCCACCCGATCTCGTGAAGGCGGGAGGATCCTATGACGAGTAACTGCCATCCAGCAGGACAGAGGAGTTCAGTGACAGACAGCTGCCATCGAACAAGGCGGCTCAGTATGAGCTATATTCGTTACTGACATCACGACAGAAGACTATTCGTCTGTAAGCAATGCAGCTATATTACCTTTAATAGTTGAATGAAAAAAGATAGCTTGAGTTATCGGAGAGCCCAATGTATGGTGATGCACATTATTACTTACTTCATTCTTGGTGGTTGGTGATCGCTATGCCGTATTTAGGAACTGGTGCGTAGCTCTTCCCAGACCATGGGAGCAGTAGATGTTGTCCCATCAGTCAAAGGGGGCTTCCGGCCAAAACGTCCGTAGCTCGTCTTGCTCAAGAGCTGCCCACCGGTGCTGCCATTTTTAAGCTCACAGGCCTGAAAAATGCGACCTTAAAAACCTACGAGGTTTTTAGCGGGTATTGCTGCCTACATCGCGGGTGCTGGCGGATATTTCACATGTAAAAATCTCCCAACTGTATTTCATTAACCATGAATTTAAACCTAGCTAGCAAGCAACTGCTGGTAACAAATGCTGGCGGAAAAAGTTATTTTTTGCACGAAAGCGATGAAATAGGAAAGCTACATTTTATTCTTAAGTTTTCCAGTTACGCGTTGCATGCCATGTCAAGTGCGTACAATCCATGAAATGCTGGAGATTTAAGGCTGGACTACCATAGCTTCATAACTGTTCAGCCTACAGCAAGGTACAAAAATTCACGATGCATTCTGAGGGGATGAAATCTCAACGCAAGAACGAGACCGTCTTAAAATAAGTGAGTAGTGGTGGTAAATTTTATCATGGGTGTAGTTTGCTCTTCAAATAATAGGCTCCAGCTCAGCACCCAACAGAAGAACAAGTTTACTCATGTAGCCCAGGTCAGCCCACCCCTGGCTTATTTTGCAACATTACACTGCTGGATTTTGCACACCATTTGTCAAGTAAAGCACAGATCACAGGGGAACACAGGTCACACGCAAACACAGGTCGCACACAAGCACACAATGGTTTGTAAACACATCTGATGGATGCAAGCATACATGATTTGAAATTTGGGTGCGGAGCTGGTGCGGTTATTTCAAGCATCAAAAAGTGTCAGCTGTTCTACGCACTGCTCCAGATGAGATACGTTTTAATAACTATCTGGAAAAACAAAGTGTGAGGTTTTAGGTAAAGTAACCAAGCTATGAACACATACCCTTATTTTCAAAGCACCGTTATTTGGCCCCGCAAAACACAATGTCAGTACCGCGATAGCACAATAGCATAGCACAATAGCACAACAGGAGAGTTTTGACCCACCAAAACGGTCATAGCTGAATATAATTACTTCCTTCAGCCGGAGCGGGATCACAGCAGTGATATTACCCGTCACTCAGCAGCGATCTACTCACAATATGCCGTGGTACTCATGTGTGGCATGAGTTCTATGGGAGGTAACTGTGCGGTCCACGTGGTCCTGCATACCGCTCGTTACCGCTCGGTACAGTATGCTATTCTTAGTCACTGGTTCGATGTACCGCGCCTGGTCACTGGTCCAGTATGCTCTTCGTGGTCACCTGTTCGGTACACCGTTCCTGATCGCTGGTCCAGTATGCTCTTCCTGGCCACTGGTTCAGTATGCCGTTCGTGGTCACTGGTCTAGTATATCGTGTCTTGTCACTGGTTCAGTATGTCGTGGCTGTTCACTGGTCTAGCATATCGTGTTTGTCCACTGGTTCAGTATGCCGTGCCTGTTCACTGGTCTAGTATATCGTGTCTTGTCACTGGTTCAGTATACCGGTCTTCTTCACTGCTCACTGACCCTGTACGCCGTTCCTGGTCACCGGCCGGTTATGCCACCGCTGGTCACTGGTCCGGTGTACCGGGCCTGTTCACTGGTCTGCTGTGCGCCTCTCAGCACCGGTCCACGGTACCGCGTCTGATCGTCGGCACTTACACCGTCCCGACTACAATTTAGTAGCCGTTTCCCTGCTAATGCAGGCGGCTAATGGCGGACGGTGCGGGCCCGTAAATTGGCGGCGAAACTAACGCGGACGATTTACGCGGCCGTTACGGCGCCAGTTTTATTATGGAGACGCCGAATGAGATGTCGATGTGGGGTGCCGGCAGGCAAGCGATGGACGGCGGTGAGGAGGCGTCACGTGACGCCACCCGGGGTCCCGGGTGGACTCCGCGGCGAAAGTATTTCACCGTGTACATTGGAAGAAAATATCTATGATTAGGCCGTTTTAGCACCAATCATTCCAGGCGCTTGTTGAAAAGCAGCCGTCTAGTGGGTCAACAGTTTTGGTGTCAGTTACTTGTCGTTCGCAAAGACATCGGCGTGAATACGGCAGGAGCCCGACGTCAACCATGGGAAATTTGAAACATTTTTTTTAGTTGAACTACCGCACCCGAAACGCGGGACACCTCATTTTGAACAACACCTTGGTCTGTCAGCGCTTTTAGCAGGCAAGGAGAGAACATACTTGAAATGGACTCACAGCCGATCATAACTTGTCATGCAGCAAACAATGCATAATATTTTTACTCAGACATGTTTCACCAAAGGTGATCTGTTCTTAACTTTCTAGCTTATCACAGCATTATTGGTCCATACTTTAAACAGTGCGTGTGGCGTTAGAGTGTGTAGATGCAGGCACGTCCGAATCTGTGGTTTTGGGGTGGTGACGATGCTGTAAGAGTTCAACCCAATTCGGTTCCCCAAAGCTACTTTCTTTGTTTCCGAGTGCCGCCTAACAGGCTTGGACCCGGTCAAGAGCTTCACATTTTAGATCTGGTTGAGTCAGCAGGCAGAGAAAAAAAAACGGCCGGGATTGATCTGGCGAACTTTAGCTCCCACTCTAAAATGCCGTTTTTCATAACAAGAGCAGATATTTGTGTGTTTGGGGGGATGACCCTCCCCCTTGCCGCTTCCACGCCTAGAATGATAGAGCCTCGCGTTAAGAAGTCAGTGGATTGGTCTCAACGAGATGTCGCAATTTCTTTTCAGTTTGCTAGTGCTAGGTCAAAAGTGATCTCACCAGGCCAGGTCAACGGTAATTTTTTTCTCGAAAGCAGGACCATTTCTGCCTGTTCGCGAATATTACGGAACCATGCTGAGTGCCACCATGGAATTTATACAGAGGGATCACTCATTTGTTGTGTTTTGTGTTTTGAGCATGTATTCATGACTTAGAATTCCGTGCACTCCGTTTAAGAGAGGGCTCCATATTTGTATGTGGTTTTGGGCTGAAACAACGATTTTGAAATCATTCGGCTTAGTTCACAGCCCTGCCTTGCTTAAGATCTAAGACCCTCTATTTTCCGAGCCATACGCTCGCGAAGATGTCCAGACTAATTCGTGCAGACTATTTCAAGGCCATTCATGCATGTCGCCGTGGCAAAGTCAGTTAAGTCCTGCCAACCCGCAGGCCATGCGGCGTTCAAGGCCAGGAAGAATATTATTGTCCAGCCGTTCAGATCTGGTATCTGTAAACGCGATTTACCGATAAAGTAGACGTCACTTGGCTTCTAAACCAATGTCGAATAAGCTGAACAAGCTTTAATCGTGAGACAAGTTTCGTCTGGTTGTTTGGATTAGAGCCCTTTCGACCAGAAATGATCATTTCAGAGCTATGGGAAGAAGAAAATGGGAACGGTGCGACGGGTGTGCACACGCCCGCGCATGCGCGCTGAGTACCCGGTCTGCGTCCCCCTTCCCACGGGGCTCTCGGCCCACTCGTGGCTGACGCGCGCAGCCTGCCCCGGACAAGCGGGGCGTCGTGAGGATGCACGTGTCCGACCCTCTTGTCCTCCTATCGGGGTGGAGGATAAGAGGACCGGATGCACGAACATAAAACACATTTTGTGCCATATAATATAAGAAGTTGGACATGGTTTTCTTCGCTAGTTATCATGGAAATGAGGCTTGAAATCAAATGACTTAATTTGCAGGGACGCCATAATCGAGCACTCGAATGCAAGAAAATATTCCAGGGTTACGGATAAATATGCAAGAGCACCACAAGAAAGGAACAAAACACGACCACGTAACGATATTTGGCGCAGCAAGCACTTTCAGTCCGTGCTGCCAACTCTTGTCGAGTTTTAAGTACTACAAGTAAATGACAATGTCGCATGACTAATTTGTCAGTGCCTTCGCATCATGCAAACTTTTCATGACGCAACCAAACAATGACGTGTTCAGGGGCATATGTAATTTATTACTGATAACAGAAATTGTGTTACCTAGAGCAGTCTTTTCCACTTAAAAAGTACGCCAGTAGTTATAAGTGAGTTACTTTCGTCACATCTGACGCCTGCTTCAATATCTTCAAGTATAGCGCGTTCCCTTTCATGGAACGATCTCGTCCCCAACCCGCGATCGGAGGATTGGTCTTTATTCACAAGGAACCGAGCCACCGCCGCCCCCTGCCTTTTTTGAACCCCCGTCGCTCTTCTGCGTCAAGGTATCTTGCCTACTCCTTCCTTCGACTAATCCCAGACTATCCCATCTCATTCTTTTTCCTGCTTATCAATGGGCGTCTCCCGACACACTGATTTTCCCAATGCTAAAGGTGCTACCAAGCAACCTCACTGACTTCACTACAAGCCTTTCCGCGCACAACAGATAGAACACACAGTTTTGAACATAACGAGACTCTCAGTTTCAGGAAATATTCGCAGAAAGTATCTCTGCTGTTGTAGCAATCGTCATAAATCAGTGGCACGCATGCTCCAGATACTATGTCAGTGGTTGCAGTGGTTACGCGCGAACACCGCCAGAATACCATGGTTCTGGTAACATTGACTTGTGTTTACATCCCGAACACCCTACTGCATGAATTTTGGAACGCTGCACTGTGTGTGCTGTGATCTACCCCTCAAAAGCAGTTTTAGACATTTCTAGCAGTTGCAAGTGACGTAAGGTTCAAACCCTATTCCAGTCACGACTTGTGAAGGTCGGTCCAGCAGCCCGTGGGATGCTACGGAGACAGTTTGTAAGCACTGCGACCTGAAATATTCCTGCGTCTCTCAGACGCACCTGGCTCATACCCGGCACCCGTTCCAGGAGATCGCGTTTTTCAAAGCCGGGAACCGTCTTTGCCTGTTGTTAACCCATTTACATTCTCAGGATAATTTATCGGTCCCGCGTGGACAAGTCTAGGGCAGGACTCCATCGCTGGAAGCTCCTGAGCTAGGTCCAGCCCTGCGCTGGTGTCTGGCTATGATCCAGGGATCGAGTTCTGGGGACACCAGATCCAAATCCGCTGCCAGCGCGTGACCCACCGTCCGGCCCTGTGGCTGGGTCCCCACAACGAGCGGACTCGACCGCTCATTAGTCACGGTCTCTCCCGCCGCAAACGGAGAGAAAGATCATCACTCACCACGAATCGATCGCTTCCACGCACGTGGATTAGTATTAATGGCTACTGCTGGCCAGCTCCCATGTATGTTAAGTGTTGCCACACGGTCCTAATTGATTTGACAAAGTACGCGTGGATTGCGATGCGGGGCTGATTTGGGGCCATTGCCAGGATGTGGAACACTGTCATTGTTCTCCACCCGCGGCAGCTGATGACAGAAATCGAGTTTTGACGACGTGTTCTGGCAGGGAAGACAGCTCTAGATGGTGACTTTCCCGCAGTGGTCGATCACTGACCACGGATTTCGTGTGACTGGTGATGGAATGGGCGAACCACACTATTCTAACGTTCTACTATTCTAATTATCTACTGTTTATTCTAACGTTCGGTATCTTTTTAAACATGCTCCTTTTTTGGATGCGATTTTTTCTATGTGTTACCCGAGGCTCACACTCTTATTGCATTATGAATAATTATAGAATGTAATCCACAATGTTGGTTTACTTATGTTTTCACACTTCACACCAAGCCATTTGTCCTCGTGCTTCGCACCCTCAGACGTCTTTTCCATTAGTGTTTACGGTTTGACTCTATTCCTGTCAGGAGGAGGTGGGGGTGATTTAGACCCCATAAAGTTTGCTTTGCTCACCACTCGTGGGCTAATTAGGCTAGGTGTATTAAACTTAAAAAGTTTTGCCGATTTTTTGCGGGTCACATGTTCCCATTTTTGATTCATATGCATGCACCATTGACAAGTGCAGGATAAGTTCTTAAACAACATATTTTGCGATTTTCTATGAAACTACGTTCGACGTAATTCCAATACGTTCATTGAGCAGGAAGGCAGTTACATTTTAACATTTAAGATATCCCGGTTCGAAACACCAAACATTGGAGCAAACACAGATTCAGGAGCACTCTGTCGTGGGGAAGTTCTTCAGCGGCGTGCCAGGCTCTAAACATGGGATGCTCAGAGCCTGGGAACGTCTCTGGACCATTAACACCTTAGTTTACGTGCGCGCTACGACTCAGGCCATGGATAAAGCGACTAAATTTCTCCTTCATGATAAGTATTCTGGTATCACCATCACACCATGTTGAGTGTTTTAGCATTTGTTAATGACCAAGTGGTCTACTAAATGATGCGTTTGAACGTAGCCCCCTTAACGTTAATACGAATGTTGCCATGCGTATCGCATCTAGTTTGTGACATCATATTTCTTTGTAGCTTTCCTAAATACGACCGTGAACAAATTTAGATTTTCAACGTTAATGAAGTTAATTAGTCCACAAAAAATGATTTGTACTCGCACTTAAGTCTCAGGATAAGCACTTCCCAAAATATCGCGAGTCTTACCCTTCTTGCCCTTCCTTAGTCTCACAGCCTTACCCTTCCAGACAGACGGAACAAAGCCGGATGTAATGAGGCTTGTTTAACACTCGCCCGGCAGAATCATTTGATAACCTCGCCGACGAGAGGGAAGCGTGGAGGAGCAGCCCCACCCCTGTTAACATTTTAGCCAATATAGTAGAGGATCGGAATAAATATCCATTGTTTTGTTTGTGCTTCGAGCTATGTATGATACCGAGTTTGTTGTCCTGACTGTCTGTTCCCAGAAAGCGCAGAAAGACGACATTCAGATCTCAACACGCCCCAAT
>NW_023595962.1:2189311-2251223 GCF_011947565.3 Pollicipes pollicipes
CTTCCTGGCAGCAGCTGCACTCTCAGCTGCGTACCGTAATCCTGACTGATGTCGCTGACTTCCTGGCAGCAGCTGCACTCTCAGCTGCGTACTGTAATCCTGACTGATGTCGCTGACTTCCTGGCAGCAGCTGTACTCTCAGCCGCGTACTGTAATCCTGACTGATGTCGCTGACTCCCTGGCAGCAGCTGTACTCTCAGCCGCGTACTGTAGTCCTGACTGATGTCGCTGACTCCCTGGCAGCAGCTGTACTCTCAGCTGCGTACTGTAATCCTGACTGATGTCGCTGACTTCCTGGCAGCAGCTGTACTCTCAGCCACGTACTGTAGTCCTGACTGATGTCGCTGACTTCCTGCGGCAGCCTGTACTCTCAGCCGCGTACTGTAATCCTGACTGATGTCGCTGACTTCCTGGCAGCAGCTGCACTCTCAGCTGCGTACCGTAATCCTGACTGATGTCGCTGACTTCCTGGCAGCAGCTGCACTCTCAGCTGCGTACTGTAATCCTGACTGATGTCGCTGACTTCCTGGCAGCAGCTGTACTCTCAGCCACGTCAGCGGTCACAGCCTGGCAAGACTCTGTCAGCTGAGTTGGCACTGTGCCAGCTGGTGCAGTGCCTGTCCATGAAACCGAAAACGCGTTAGAACCCGGAAAACATCGCCTTGCTCATGCAGGTGACGTGATGTGGGCAGTAGCGTAAGGCTCTTTGAAACAGTTATAAAAAAGAATGATGCATTTCGTTTCGTTTCGATCAATGCAACTTTAACTTAGTTCGCCAAGTTTTGATCCATTTCGATTCATGAATCGATATCAAGCTTTTCGTCTGATGAAACGTGTGTTGGTAAAGTGACGTGTTTTCGCAAGACTCATTTTCTTTTGTCATGCATTGCAAGAGGAGGAGGCTACCAATCTATGTGTATATGTATGCACATGCTATATATATATATATATATATATATATATATATATATATATATATATATATATATAGTGTGTGTGTGTGTGTGTGTGTGTGTGTGTGTGTGTGTGTGTGTGTGTGTGGTGCGTGCGTGCGTGCGTGCGTGCGTGCGTGCGTGCGTGTGTGTGTGTGTGTGTGTGTGTGTGTGTGTGTGTGTGTGTGTGTGTGTGTGTGTGTGTGTGTGTGTGTGTGTGTGTGTGTGTGTGTGTGTGTGTGTGTGTGTGTGTGTGTGTGTGTGTGTGTGTGTGTGTGTGTATACATATGACGTTTATAAATATTGTGAACTAAGACACCTCAAGCATGCATGAACGTATCTAGCTTAGCGATAGCAGTTATTAAGAACCTCCGAGACAAGTGTGCTCAAAATAACCTATTGATGCTTCTTTCAACTCGTCTGCCCTCCGATTCGCCGTAACGGGGTTGGTTTGTGTTGCTTTAACCGCACGCTATTTACCCGTCCGCTATGGCCTGCGGCCGGTGCTAGCGGCCGCTCCAAATGCTTGATGACGTCAGAGAGTAGACGAACTTTGCCGAGCATTGCGCCACGTTAAGCTCTCGCTGTCAAATTCTGCCAATGACGTGGAATTTTCCGATCAGCTGGTGGAGCTAGGGCTCATGGAACAAACATTGTAAGCGACAGCAATGATCCAGGAAATCCATTCTATCAGAGGATTTAACTGCTGCCACATCATGGAGACTGGAGGTGTAAATATTTCTTTGCCATCCTGAATGAGGTTGCAATTTTGGAAAGTGGCTGGAAACAAGCAAAATAATTCGATAGGCATCAGCTACTGAAGCAAATAACCTGAGTTAATATTGACTTACAACATAAGAAATTGCGTATTCTCTAAGTGTCCAGTTAATGTCGTTGTGTGACGTCACACTACCCTTGCAAATAACACTCGTTCATTTCACACTCACACACGTTCTCATTCCACAGCATTATCCGATGGAACACTACCGATGCTGTGAAACATTGTCTTTACCCGACACAACTTGAATTAGCCAATAGTGGTTAGAAATGCCTTGCAGGTATTTCGAGAAATGTTTGTAAAGAGGCACATGTTCATAAAATTGTGTTTTGTTAGTTGTAAGCAAAATGGTCTTGTGCATGTAGTTGGCATGCCAAATCTTTTTACGCCTCGATTTTTTTTCTCGAAACTTTCGTTAAAGATTCGTTGACATATCTGACAACGCGGCGACAAAACAGACTTGTCATTTTCGGGTACGCTAAACAAACAAACGCAGCAAAGTTTTTGCAATCTCGTGGCGCGGAAAGGATTCTCGGTTTGTTAGCAAGCAACACTGGGTTCGAGTCTGAGGCCGGGCTCGTGTTTGGTCCGATTGACATGAAAAGGTCGGCTGGCTATTGGCCAAAGACGGTCAGCCTGACCTGGAGGGGGGGGGGGGAGGGGGGCATTTTGCAGCACTGCACGGCACGTACACCCCTCCTCAGTCCAGCGCGGCTCGACTGTGGGGGAGGACTCCTTCTGCTGCCCAAAGGTAAACCCCATATGCTAATTTCTGGCCATTTTGCGTCGTTATGTCATCTGACTCGTCTTCTCATGCTGAATTAAGACGTCTAACCCAAAGGCTGAAATTTTCACAAGCTTTTAGCTAAAAAAAAGGGCTTAAAGCTTGTGAAAATTTGAACCAATCGTTTTGATCACTAAATTCAGCATGAACAGACGAATCCGACGACATAAGAAAACGCAAAACGGCCAAAGATTAACATGTTGGGTGTAACACCTTTGGACGGCAGCCTTCGCTGAACTGGACCCAAGCAGTCCAGCTGGCGAAATAAGAAGAAAGCCAGCAAGCTCTGTTGGGCAGGTGCTCCGGGCAGACCAAGGTCACCCGCACAAACTCTCTGAAATGATGAGAAAATAACTTTGTTGAGTTTGCTTTTGCCGCCACATGAACGACAGCGGCGTGTTTCTTTACACGACGTAAAGTGAAATGGAGCCGAATGTGTTTGTCAAAGCTTGATGCTATGTCGTGGGTTATCAGAAAAAAATAATTGTCATCAACAGTGCGTTTCCCGACATTATTATTATCATCAGCGCGTTCTCTTTGTGCACCTTCTGGAGAACATCGTGAGAGCATTGTGGGACTGTTCTCACATCTCCAGAAAGTGGTGCGAGAAAGAACACGCGGTTTTTAAACACTACCGTTAATTGTTAACGTTGCTGTGAACTGGCGTTCACTAGTACTTCAGGATGGCAACACCACCTTAAGCATATTGTATTTTGTGCAATATTATCAGTTCTTTGTTTAGTTTCAGAACAAAACACAATAGAAAATACTCACCTGATAAGCGAGTGAAATAACATTGCTAGAATATAAAAAGCTTCAAAGTTTCTTTTGCTCGATCATTGTCTTTGATAGGGCTTTAACAGTTTTCAAGAGTGGTTTTGAGTTAAGAGACTTGCTAAGAGGAACTTGTTGCAGGAACTCTGAACCCACAATTCGGATGATTTTTCCTCCTTTTCGCAGAGCAAATCATATTGTGAAATGTTAATGCCGTGTTTATAACGCGGAGTACCGTTACCGTAGTACCTTATCTAAATCTACTGTACAGAGCACTGGATTAGGTACCGTGTCATACACAGCCACCTAAGCCATGGGGATGTACTCTGGCCACTTGGCAGCTGGCCTCTCCACGTCAGCTGGGGCTAAAAATAGATCGCGCTTTTCAGACTCGTAGCCGGTGCCGCTGGGTTTATGACTTCTTCTTTCAGGCCTAATATTACGTACTACGCCAGCACACAAGCTTTTGCGAGTGATCACCGCGCATAAATCGCGTGGCAATTGTTTACATATATACACCGTTTGCTACTTTACGCGGTTTGGTAACAGTCCGTCTATAGGTTACGCTTCTTTCCCTTTCACCTCCTCCTCCTCCCCTTTCATCCCCTCCCCTTCCCCATCTCCTGGCCCTCCGGCTATATGACACGCAGGAATGGATCGCATGATCCATGCAAGTAAATTAAGGATGCTCCAGCTAAAATTTTGTTTTGCGTCATTACAGCTGCTGATTATGCAGTAGCGGGATGCGTCTCCACATGCAGTGCTCCAAATCCCGGTGGGGGCGCCTTGGTGACCTGCCGAACATTGTTCGGCAGGGTTCGAGCATGCGACGAGAGAACACCCTACCGCGTGAGAACGCGGCGGGGCGTTCCAATGACCCGTCGAACATGGCTGGGTTGCGTTCGGCCATGTGAGGCGTTGTCACAATCGGTGGTGAATGATGGGGCAGATAAATCCCCGTAATAAATGGGGATGAGGCTATGATTCATCCGGTCTTGTCTCATTTGGCGAACATGATCCTGTTGAGCGATATGCCTGGGCGGCATTTGAAGCCAGGGTTCTGCTGGGAGATTTGTCCATCAATCGCCATAGCCTGCATAATTGATGCGATCACATCAACGTTTTTTCAGTGCATGACCACCAACTAGCGGTTTATCAAGGAGCTGTGTCCATCATCAAAACATCGAATATTATCTTATATGCATGGTGGCGTCTTGGGTAAGTAAGGGCGACCGTTGGCTGGTTCGCCTTAGATAACCATTTGCAATTTTGAAAACAACTCTGCAGGCTTCAATAGGTTGTTTTTGTGAACAGACATAGCATGCTATAGGTAGGCACTTTCTAGTTATTTCCGTATATTGGAGGATACTTTTTTGGCGCTTCTTCCAGGGACGATGCTCAATGTTTTTCAGCAGAAATAATCTTGTGTACAAAATGTTACGTAATTAATAACACTCAGTTAACAGACATTTCTTCGGTTAACCGCACAGAATATTGAGTCGCATTGTTTTCTGGTTTCTTTGGTAATTGACTTATTAGAGAAGTTTGCAGGAATTTGCTTTTTACGGTGCGATGATTTTGCAACGGTTTGGCACGAGCGAGAGCCCTACTTCTGGCGAGTATTCAGTGCTGGTGTTATCATTTATGACAGTGTTTCCATCGCGTTACGATCAAAGGCAAGCAACAAAGGTGGCAAAATTTGATTATTGGGGCGTGTTGAGATCTGAATGTCGTCTTTCTGCGCTTTCTGGGAACAGACAGTCAGGACAACAAACTCGGTATCATACATAGCTCAAACCACAAACAAAACAATGGATATTTATTCCGATCCTCTACTATATTGGCTAAAATGTTAACAGGGGTGGGGCTGCTACTCCACGCTTCCCTCTCGTCGGCGAGGTTATCAAATGATTCTGCCGGGCGAGTTTTAAACAAGCCTCATTACATCCGGCTTTGTTTCGTCTGTCTGGAAGGGTAAGGCTGTGAGACTAAGGAAGGGTAAGAAGGGTAAGACTCGCGATATTTTGGGAAGTGCTTATCCTGAGACTTAAGTGCGAGTACAAATCATTTTTTGTGGACTAATTAACTTCATTAACGTTGAAAATCTAAATTTGTTCACGGTCGTATTTAGGAAAGCTACAAAGAAATATGATGTCACAAACTAGATGCGATACGCATGGCAACATTCGTATTAACGTTAAGGGGGCTACGTTCAAACGCATCATTTAGTAGACCACTTGGTCATTAACAAATGCTAAAACACTCAACATGGTGTGATGGTGATACCAGAATACTTATCATGAAGGAGAAATTTAGTCGCTTTATCCATGGCCTGAGTCGTAGCGCGCACGTAAACTAAGGTGTTAATGGTCCAGAGACGTTCCCAGGCTCTGAGCATCCCATGTTTAGAGCCTGGCACGCCGCTGAAGAACTTCCCCACGACAGAGTGCTCCTGAATCTGTGTTTGACTCCAATGTTTGGTGTTTCGAACCGGGATATCTTAAATGTTAAAATGTAACTGCCTTCCTGCTCAATGAACGTATTGGAATTACGTCGAACGTAGTTTCATAGAAAATCGCAAAATATGTTGTTTAAGAACTTATCCTGCACTTGTCAATGGTGCATGCATATGAATCAAAAATGGGAACATGTGACCCGCAAAAAATCGGCAAAACTTTTTAAGTTTAATACACCTAGCCTAATTAGCCCACGAGTGGTGAGCAAAGCAAACTTTATGGGGTCTAAATCACCCCCACCTCCTCCTGACAGGAATAGAGTCAAACCGTAAACACTAATGGAAAAGACGTCTGAGGGTGCGAAGCACGAGGACAAATGGCTTGGTGTGAAGTGTGAAAACATAAGTAAACCAACATTGTGGATTACATTCTATAATTATTCATAATGCAATAAGAGTGTGAGCCTCGGGTAACACATAGAAAAAATCGCATCCAAAAAAGGAGCATGTTTAAAAAGATACCGAACGTTAGAATAAACAGTAGATAATTAGAATAGTAGAACGTTAGAATAGTGTGGTTCGCCCATTCCATCACCAGTCACACGAAATCCGTGGTCAGTGATCGACCACTGCGGGAAAGTCACCATCTAGAGCTGTCTTCCCTGCCAGAACACGTCGTCAAAACTCGATTTCTGTCATCAGCTGCCGCGGGTGGAGAACAATGACAGTGTTCCACATCCTGGCAATGGCCCCAAATCAGCCCCGCATCGCAATCCACGCGTACTTTGTCAAATCAATTAGGACCGTGTGGCAACACTTAACATACATGGGAGCTGGCCAGCAGTAGCCATTAATACTAATCCACGTGCGTGGAAGCGATCGATTCGTGGTGAGTGATGATCTTTCTCTCCGTTTGCGGCGGGAGAGACCGTGACTAATGAGCGGTCGAGTCCGCTCGTTGTGGGGACCCAGCCACAGGGCCGGACGGTGGGTCACGCGCTGGCAGCGGATTTGGATCTGGTGTCCCCAGAACTCGATCCCTGGATCATAGCCAGACACCAGCGCAGGGCTGGACCTAGCTCAGGAGCTTCTAGCGATGGAGTCCTGCCCTAGACTTGTCCACGCGGGACCGATAAATTATCCTGAGAATGTAAATGGGTTAACAACAGGCAAAGACGGTTCCCGGCTTTGAAAAACGCGATCTCCTGGAACGGGTGCCGGGTGTGAGCCAGGTGCGTCTGAAAGACGCAGGAATATTTCAGGTCGCAGTGCTCACAAACTGTCTACGTAGTATCCCAAGGGCTGCTGGACCGACCTTCACAAGTCGTGACTGGAATAGGGTTTGAACCTTACGTCACTTGCAACTGCTAGAAATGTCTAAAACTGCTTTTGAGGGGTAGATCACAGCACACACAGTGCAGCGTTCCAAAATTCATGCAGTAGGGTGTTCGGGATGTAAACACAAGTCAATGTTACCAGAACCATGGTATTCTGGCGGTGTTCGCGCGTAACCACTGCAACCACTGACATAGTATCTGGAGCATGCGTGCCACTGATTTATGACGATTGCTACAACAGCAGAGATACTTTCTGCGAATATTTCCTGAAACTGAGAGTCTCGTTATGTTCAAAACTGTGTGTTCTATCTGTTGTGCGCGGAAAGGCTTGTAGTGAAGTCAGTGAGGTTGCTTGGTAGCACCTTTAGCATTGGGAAAATCAGTGTGTCGGGAGACGCCCATTGATAAGCAGGAAAAAGAATGAGATGGGATAGTCTGGGATTAGTCGAAGGAAGGAGTAGGCAAGATACCTTGACGCAGAAGAGCGACGGGGGTTCAAAAAAGGCAGGGGGCGGCGGTGGCTCGGTTCCTTGTGAATAAAGACCAATCCTCCGATCGCGGGTTGGGGACGAGATCGTTCCATGAAAGGGAACGCGCTATACTTGAAGATATTGAAGCAGGCGTCAGATGTGACGAAAGTAACTCACTTATAACTACTGGCGTACTTTTTAAGTGGAAAAGACTGCTCTAGGTAACACAATTTCTGTTATCAGTAATAAATTACATATGCCCCTGAACACGTCATTGTTTGGTTGCGTCATGAAAAGTTTGCATGATGCGAAGGCACTGACAAATTAGTCATGCGACATTGTCATTTACTTGTAGTACTTAAAACTCGACAAGAGTTGGCAGCACGGACTGAAAGTGCTTGCTGCGCCAAATATCGTTACGTGGTCGTGTTTTGTTCCTTTCTTGTGGTGCTCTTGCATATTTATCCGTAACCCTGGAATATTTTCTTGCATTCGAGTGCTCGATTATGGCGTCCCTGCAAATTAAGTCATTTGATTTCAAGCCTCATTTCCATGATAACTAGCGAAGAAAACCATGTCCAACTTCTTATATTATATGGCACAAAATGTGTTTTATGTTCGTGCATCCGGTCCTCTTATCCTCCACCCCGATAGGAGGACAAGAGGGTCGGACACGTGCATCCTCACGACGCCCCGCTTGTCCGGGGCAGGCTGCGCGCGTCAGCCACGAGTGGGCCGAGAGCCCCGTGGGAAGGGGGACGCAGACCGGGTACTCAGCGCGCATGCGCGGGCGTGTGCACACCCGTCGCACCGTTCCCATTTTCTTCTTCCCATAGCTCTGAAATGATCATTTCTGGTCGAAAGGGCTCTAATCCAAACAACCAGACGAAACTTGTCTCACGATTAAAGCTTGTTCAGCTTATTCGACATTGGTTTAGAAGCCAAGTGACGTCTACTTTATCGGTAAATCGCGTTTACAGATACCAGATCTGAACGGCTGGACAATAATATTCTTCCTGGCCTTGAACGCCGCATGGCCTGCGGGTTGGCAGGACTTAACTGACTTTGCCACGGCGACATGCATGAATGGCCTTGAAATAGTCTGCACGAATTAGTCTGGACATCTTCGCGAGCGTATGGCTCGGAAAATAGAGGGTCTTAGATCTTAAGCAAGGCAGGGCTGTGAACTAAGCCGAATGATTTCAAAATCGTTGTTTCAGCCCAAAACCACATACAAATATGGAGCCCTCTCTTAAACGGAGTGCACGGAATTCTAAGTCATGAATACATGCTCAAAACACAAAACACAACAAATGAGTGATCCCTCTGTATAAATTCCATGGTGGCACTCAGCATGGTTCCGTAATATTCGCGAACAGGCAGAAATGGTCCTGCTTTCGAGAAAAAAATTACCGTTGACCTGGCCTGGTGAGATCACTTTTGACCTAGCACTAGCAAACTGAAAAGAAATTGCGACATCTCGTTGAGACCAATCCACTGACTTCTTAACGCGAGGCTCTATCATTCTGGCGTGGAAGCGGCAAGGGGGAGGGTCATCCCCCCAAACACACAAATATCTGCTCTTGTTATGAAAAACGGCATTTTAGAGTGGGAGCTAAAGTTCGCCAGATCAATCCCGGCCGTTTTTTTTTCTCTGCCTGCTGACTCAACCAGATCTAAAATGTGAAGCTCTTGACCGGGTCCAAGCCTGTTAGGCGGCACTCGGAAACAAAGAAAGTAGCTTTGGGGAACCGAATTGGGTTGAACTCTTACAGCATCGTCACCACCCCAAAACCACAGATTCGGACGTGCCTGCATCTACACACTCTAACGCCACACGCACTGTTTAAAGTATGGACCAATAATGCTGTGATAAGCTAGAAAGTTAAGATACAGATCACCTTTGGTGAAACATGTCTGAGTAAAAATATTATGCATTGTTTGCTGCATGACAAGTTATGATCGGCTGTGAGTCCATTTCAAGTATGTTCTCTCCTTGCCTGCTAAAAGCGCTGACAGACCAAGGTGTTGTTCAAAATGAGGTGTCCCGCGTTTCGGGTGCGGTAGTTCAACTAAAAAAAATGTTTCAAATTTCCCATGGTTGACGTCGGGCTCCTGCCGTATTCACGCCGATGTCTTTGCGAACGACAAGTAACTGACACCAAAACTGTTGACCCACTAGACGGCTGCTTTTCAACAAGCGCCTGGAATGATTGGTGCTAAAACGGCCTAATCATAGATATTTTCTTCCAATGTACACGGTGAAATACTTTCGCCGCGGAGTCCACCCGGGACCCCGGGTGGCGTCACGTGACGCCTCCTCACCGCCGTCCATCGCTTGCCTGCCGGCACCCCACATCGACATCTCATTCGGCGTCTCCATAATAAAACTGCGCCGTAACTGCCGCGTAAATCGTCCGCGTTAGTTTCGCCGCCAATTTACGGGCCGCACCGTCCGCCATTAGCCGCCTGCATTAGCAGGGAAACGGCTACTAAATTGTAGTCGGGACGGTGTAAGTGCCGACGATCAGACGCGGTACCGTGGACCGGTGCTGAGAGGCGGCACAGCAGACCAGTGAACAGGCCCGGTACACCGGACCAGTGACCAGCGGTGGCATAACCGGCCGGTGACCAGGAACGGTGTACAGGGTCAGTGAGCAAGTGACGAAGAACGGTATACTGAACCAGTGACAAGACACGATATACTAGACCAGTGAACAGGCACGGCATACTGCACCAGTGACAAGACACGATATACTAGACCAGTGACTGCGAACGGCATACTGAACCAGTGACCAGGAAGAGCATACTGGACCAGCTGATCAGGAACGGTATACCGGACAGGTGACCAGGAAGAGCATACTGGACCAGCGATCAGGAACGGTGTACCGAACAGGTGACCACGAAGAGCATACTGGACCAGTGACCAGGCGCAGGTACATCGAACCAGTGACTAAGAATAGCATACTGTACCGAGCGGTAACGAGCGGTATAGCAGGACCACGTGGACCGCACAGTTACCTCCCATAGAACTCATGCCACACATGAGTACCACGGCATATTGTGAGTAGATCGCTGCTGAGTGACGGGTAATATCACTGCTGTGATCCCGCTCCGGCTGAAGGAAGTAATTATATTCAGCTATGACCGTTTTGGTGGGTCAAAACTCTCCTGTTGTGCTATTGTGCTATGCTATTGTGCTATCGCGGTACTGACATTGTGTTTTGCGGGGCCAAATAACGGTGCTTTGAAAATAAGGGTATGTGTTCATAGCTTGGTACTTTACCTAAAACCTCACACTTTGTTTTTCCAGATAGTTATTAAAACGTATCTCATCTGGAGCAGTGCGTAGAACAGCTGACACTTTTTGATGCTTGAAATAACCGCACCAGCTCCGCACCCAAATTTCAAATCATGTATGCTTGCATCCATCAGATGTGTTTACAAACCATTGTGTGCTTGTGTGCGACCTGTGTTTGCGTGTGACCTGTGTTCCCCTGTGATCTGTGCTTTACTTGACAAATGGTGTGCAAAATCCAGCAGTGTAATGTTGCAAAATAAGCCAGGGGTGGGCTGACCTGGGCTACATGAGTAAACTTGTTCTTCTGTTGGGTGCTGAGCTGGAGCCTATTATTTGAAGAGCAAACTACACCCATGATAAAATTTACCACCACTACTCACTTATTTTAAGGATGGTCTCGTTCTTGCGTTGAGATTTCATCCCCTCAGAATGCATCGTGCAATTTTTGTACCTCTGCTGTAGGCTGAACAGTTATGAAGCTATGGTAGTCCAGCCTTAAATCTCCAGCATTTCATGGATTGTACGCACTTGACATAGCATGCAACGCGTAACTGGAAAACTTAGAATAAAATGTAGCTTTCCTATTTCATCGCTTTCGAGCAAAAAATAGCTTTTTTCCTGCCAGCATTTGTTACCAGCAGTTGCTTGCTAGCTAGGTTTAAATTCATGGTTAATGAAATACAGTTGGGAGATTTTTACATGTGAAATATCCGCCAATACCCACGATGTAGGCAGCAATACCCGCTAAAAACCTCGTAGGTCTTTAAGGTCGCATTTTTCAGGCCTGTGAGCTTAAAAATGGCAGCACCGGTGGGCAGCTCTTGAGCAAGACGAGCTACGGACGTTTTGGCCGGAAGCCCCCTTTGACTGATGGGACAACATCTACTGCTCCCCTGGTCTGGGAAGAGCTACGCACCAGTACCTAAATACGGCATAGCGATCACCAGCCACCAAAAATAAAGTCAGTAATAATGTGCATCGCCATACATTGGGCTCTCCGATAACTCAAGCTATCTTTTTTCATTCAACTATTAAAGGCAATATAGCTGCATTGCTTACAGACGAATAGTCTTCTGTCGTGATGTCAATAACGAATATAGCTCATACTGAGCCGCCCTGTTCGATGACAGCTGTCTGTCACTGAACTCATCTGTCCTGTTCGATGGCAGCTGTCTGTCACTGAACTCAGCTGTCCTGCTGGATGGCAGCTGCTCGTCATGGGATGCTCCCGCCTTCACGAGATCGGGTGGCGTCGTCGGGTAGTGCTGACCATTAGATCGGGTGGCGTCGTCGGGTAGTGCTGACCATTAGATCGGGTGGCGTCGTCGGGTAGTGCTGACCATTAGATCGGGTGGCGTCGTCGGATAGTGCTGACCATTAGATCGGGTGGCGTCGTCGGGTAGTGCTGACCATTAGATGGGTGGCGTCGTCGGGTAGTGCTGACCATTAGATCGGGTGGCGTCGTCGGGTAGTGCTGACCATTAGATCGGGTGGCGTCGTCGGGTAGTGCTGACCATTAGATCGGGTGGCGTCGTCGGGTAGTGCTGACCATTAGATCGGGCGGCGTCGTCGGGTAGTGCTGACCATTAGATCGGGTGGCGTCGTCGGGTAGTGCTGACCATTAGATCGGGTGGCGTCGTCGGGTAGTGCTGACCATTAGATCGGGTGGCGTCGTCGGGTAGTGCTGACCATTAGATCGGGTGGCGTCGTCGGATGTGCTGACCATTAGATCGGGTGGCGTCGTCGGGTAGTGCTGACCATTAGATCGGGCGGCGGCGTCGGGTAGTGCTGACCATTAGATCGGGTGGCGTCGTCGGGTAGTGCTGACCATTAGATCGGGTGGCGTCGTCGGATAGTGCTGACCATTAGATCGGTGGCGTCGTCGGGTAGTGCTGACCATTAGATCGGGCGGGCGTCGTCGGGTAGTGCTGACCATTAGATCGGGCGGCGTCGTCGGGTAGTGCTGACCATTAGATCGGGTGGCGTCGTCGGATATGCTGACCATTAGATCGGGCGGCGTCGTCGGGTAGTGCTGACCATTAGATCGGGCGTCGTCGCGGTATGCTGACCATTAGATGGGGTGGCGTCGTCGGGTAGTGTTGACCATTAGATGGGGTGGCGTCGTCGGACAGTGCTGACCATTAGATGGGGTGAAGTTGTCGGGTAGTGCCGACCATTAATCGGGCGGCGTCGTCGGACAGTGCTGACCATTAGATGGGGTGAAGTCGTCGGGTGGTGCTGACCATTAGATGGGGTGGCGTCGTCGGATAGTGCTGACCATTAGATCGGGTGACGTCGAAGAGTGTTGACCATTAGCCAATGCTATCTTCTGGAGCCTTGGTGAAGGACGATGTTCGTTCTCTGCAACACCATGCCTGCGTATATCATGCAGGATGTTGCACCGTCTTCGTCACGAATTTTCAACTGATTCAGCAACGGGTACGGGACAAAGATCGCTCAGGCACAAATACCGCTGCGGACGAACATCGCTCAGCACAAAGTCTGTTGCCGACAAGATCGCTCAGCACAAATGCTTCTGCTACGTCACTGGAGCTGGTTTACTGTGACGGATGTGAATACTCCTATGACTGATGCTCCTACTGGTAAGGGATGTGCCATCCTCTGAACGGCTCCCACGGCCCCCCCCCTCTCTTTCAAAGAATTTGTGGTATTTTGCGGGTGCTGCAGGCCTTGGATCGAAACCCCGCACCGTGATGCGACCTTGCAAACTGACATGTTTTTGGGCGTGGCAGTTCTTTTACATGCTGGAGCTGCCTTGAAATGTTGATAGGCCCTCCTCACATCACACTTGGATGGCGCCAAAAATGTAGTACAAGGCAGGTAGGGTTTTTAAGTGAATCGGCCGACGGTTTCATGCTATAGATTCATTCCTGTATTCATTAACCTTGGGTTAGGTATGGCTGTGAGACCAACGATAAACCGAAACCACTTGCTGTGGACAAGTTGCTTTAAAGAGTGCTTTTTGACGCTGATTTCCAGTGTTTTTGTCATTTGATCGTCAACATACGCCTTATGTGAACTTAATAAAGGTGAGAGGAGGTCACTGACCTAAGATGACCTCAACCGACCTTTTATTTTCAGGCACATGTCGTCTAGGTTAACCCTTGTCGTTTATTAATCTTCAAATATTAACACAATTTTGAAAGTTTTGGTCACTGACCTTCCGGAGATGAAGTAGGTCAATGACCTTATATGAGCACCAGTGACATTTTGCTTAGAAAAAGTATGCAAGTTTAAGTTGGTTGCATGAAGGGGGTCTGAGGGCACTTCGGACGCCGATCTAGGAGTTTGACCTTGTTTGGCCTTATGTCACCAAAGGATCATGGACCTATGGACTTCATAAGTTGACAAAGTGAAATCACATATAGGACCTACCTACCCTGTAAATTTGGCGTCTCTAGCTCTCTCGGTTTATACGATTTCAGGGGTCAGATTGACCTCCAGCCTGAGCATGCCACATTGAACCAGCCATCCGGGCGCGTGTTAAATCAAACACTAGTAGGGGATGCCTTGTGCTGATATGGAGAAGTAAGTCCACCACGGGGCGTATGGGCATTTTATATGTGTTCATGAAACGATAAAGTCGTGCTGTTTTAGCTTTTATGACCGCAGTCGGGTAACAAGATGCGTTGGTCTCGCAGAGCGAAGTAGCTGACAATCAGATTCGAGATAAATGACATTCGTTGCCTTGGGGGCGAAAATCTCCGTTAAAAGGAGCGTTCCACAATTGCACGGGATTTTGAACTGAAAAAGTCATATTGAAGGTCTTGCGATGCAGCTCACGGACATGCCCCTTTAAAACCCAAAGCCTTTTGGTTCCTGAGTGTTAAGGCCGCAAAGTTGTAGGAGAGTTTTTTGGGAGAGCATTTGAAGGTCACCTTGGCATTCATGATCTCACAAAAGCGTCACTGAAATTGTGCGATCTAATAGGCCATGCGATGATCAAGGCCAAGAAACATATAACGGTTCGAGTCATTCATATCTGGCGTTCGTGAGCACCATTTACAGAATAACGGCCGCGCATTGGCTCTCAATGAATGTTGTGCAACGTAGGATGACGTAATCAAACACTGACATGTCTAGGAGTACATTTACCAAACAGAAAAAATACATTGTCTAGAGCGGTCTTTTCTACTTAAAAGTATCACAGCAGTCATAAGTGAGCGTGTTTCATCATATCTGATGGTTATTTCAATATAATTTGAATGTGAAACACCCCCTTTAATCACCCAACCTAGCGCAAAACGCTGCCCGTGTCTTGGGACGAAAATCTCTGGCAATCAGCCAAGCCTGCCAGGTGGACGGAGCTATGCTCGGCAGTTGATTACACCCGCTCTAGAGCCCGTAGATCAGCGGGTACAGTTCTGCATAGGTGTGGCCACATGTATTGGCTCATGCTTGTGGACTCATATTTACAACGGAGGGAAACACTGAACCGCTGTTCGCGACAGCCGCATCGACCGTGGGGTGGCGGTACTGAGCGTGCCGCCGTTGCCTTGCAAACGCAACGGACGTCCGTGACGACAGCGGGAGGCGCGTCGAGAAAGCACGCACGTGCTGCTGAGCTGAGGTTTTGTCGCAGCCCGTGCCTTGCGGTGCGGCAATGGACGAATCTCACTGCAACATCGACACATTTTACTCACACCCACATCGATATATCACAATGAACGCGCGGCCAAGTCGTGCGTTTGCGCGAGCTTCATCACAGACTTCTTGTTTCGCGGCTCCGGGGCCCTGGCGTCGGGCGTGGCCACCAGAAGGACAGCGGTGGTCGCGCGCCTCGTTCCTGGGGCACAGCCACTGCGGACCACCAGAAGAGAGGGGGCCGACCCCAGACGCGACCGCGCGGGACTCGCGGGCGCGCTTGGCCAACACCCACGGACCAATCTCACTGGACGGGACACCGCGTCTAACTCCGCTCACTGGGGAGCACCGCCGAGCAGTGAGCACAACGCTGGGAGAGCGGACGTGGACCACGGCCCCGGCCACGCTGCATGGGTCTCCGTATGGCTGTGCGGTCGTGGCAGTCGCTGCTGCTGATAGACCGCCTCAGGGGATGTCTGGCAGTCGTCCAGCAACCATCTGGAGTTCGCGCGTTGGCTGTTTGGCGGTTGTCCGGCTGCCGTCCGACTGTTGTCTGGCAGTTGTCCGGCTGCCGTCGGACTGTTGTTCGACTGTTGTCCTGACTGTTGCCCAGTTGTAATCCGGCTATTGTCAGACGGCAGACCGGTTGCTGTCTCGCTATTGTCAGATAGCTGACCGGCCGTCGCCTGGCGTCTGCCCGGCGCTGTCTAACTGCTGACCGTCTGCTGTCCCACAGTTGTCCGGCGGCTGTGCGGCCCGCCTCAGGGCAGCGCGGGCGGCCGGGCGTACAGGGCCGAGTAAGGCGCGTAATAAGCCCCCGCCAGAGAGCCGGGCTGCGCGGCCGCCGCCAGCGCCAGCGAGGCCGGCTTCGAGTACGGATGGTAGCGCGCGGCCGATAGCGGCGACAGCGGCGCCGGCGCGAAAGGCGACCGGTGGACCTGCCAGCAGCGCGCCGCGCGGAAGCGGCGACGGCGCCGCCTCGGCCGGCGACAGGCTCGTGTGCGAGCGCAGGTGCTGCATCAGCTCCTCGGTGCTGGCGAACCGCTTGCCACAGTAGCGGCCGTCGGCCATCCAGCTGCAGACGACAGGCGCCACGCCGGCGCCGGCCGCCGCCAGAGGCGGGTAGAAAGGCGAGCCCAGCGCCAGGTACGGCGAGTGAAGCTGCGCCGAGCCGAGCGCGCCGCCCAGAGCCTTGGCGTGCTCGCACGGGGCGCAGCCGGCGGGGCAGGGCGCGCCGTAGCCGTGCGGCGTGCTGAAGGCGCACGGACAGTACGGGCTCTGGCACTTGTCACCGGGCCGGTGGTGCTGCAGGCCCAGGTAGGCGGCGGTCGGGTACAGCCCCGGCAGGCCCGGAGGCGTCGGCCGCAGCGCCGCCGTCACCAGCTCGGCGCCTGGCAGGTAGGGCGGCAGCGGCAGCGGCAGCGGCAGCGGCGGCGGCGGCGCGGCCGGCCGCAGCGAGCCCAGCGCGGCCAGCTCCCTGGCGCCGCTGCAGCCGGCCAGCACCTCGGCCCCGGGGCGACTGACAGGGCTGGTGGTCGAGCTGGCCTCGCTCTTGGGCGTCTTCCGGCTGTCGGGAGACCGGGGCGGCGACCTGCGGTCGCGGTCCGTCGCCGGCTCGGGGTCCGACGCCTGCTCCTCGGCCCGGCTCTCCAGCTCGTACGGTTTGAAGGCGGGCCGCTCGGCGACCGGCGATTCCTTCCGCGTCTCCTCCTTCTTCTTGTCGGGCGGCGGCGGCGGCGGCGGCGGCTTGGCGGCGATGGTGTCGGCGCCGATCTGCGAGCATGTCTTCTGTAGCATGGCCAGCGGCGAGGACTTGGAGTCCATCTGGCGGAACAGAGCCGAAGCGGTCAGGCTCGTCACCTCCACCACCGGACTGCGAGTCCACCGGAGGACGAGACAAAGCCGGCACGAGAATGGGAGCCGTCCGCAGAGCCGAATAAGGGCCGAAACGTTCCCCACAATTTTATCTCCACGCAACAGAAGCACAACAGTGAACATCCCGATGGGCCAGGAACACATGGCGTACGCACACGCACCATCGTAGACACACACAGCATGCATGATATCAAGGTCGCCTCCAAAAGTGAGGAATGTCGCGGAAGGTCAGCAACACTCGGACCAACTTCACGACAAAACACTCTGGAGGACACCTGACACCGACACGATGGTCCACACAGGCACGAGGGCGTGTCAGCGCGGCAAAAAAGACCCTCCGACGGGCGGACGATTGATTTGCGGGTCGTTCATGCGAATGGGAGATGGTGTTATTGGGACACTAATGGTGCACTGCGGGTCGGCCGGCAGCCGGTCTGACAGGGCCGCAGTGCTGGCCTGCTGGCCTGCTGGCCTGCTGGCCAGCTGGCCTGCTGGCCTGCAGCCGGGCCAGCTGGCCCCTCACAGTGCTGGCCCGCAGCCGGGCTCCCACTTCCCCCGGCGGTGCAGCCGTGCGCGGCGGGGGCAGCGCAAACACAGAGCAACGACACGGTGGAAACCCCGGTCCGAACGGCGACCCGGTCGTGGACACACGGGAGCGGCTGCGGATCTGGGCGACGGCGGAGCGGCTGGCTCCGGGGAAGGTACGCTCCAGGTCGGAGGGGAGGTGGACTGCACATCAGATCGACGGTGAAGCACGCGTCCAACAGACCGCGTTGTTTCGGATTCAAGGGACGGTGGCGTTACGGAGTCCAGGGCAACGGAGTCAACAATGTACAGGAGCTGTGGCATTGTGGATCCCCGGAACGGCACGGGTCACAGATGCCAGGATGGTGGAGTAAAGGTTCATGTGATGATGACGTCATCAGGACTGTGAAGTCAGATCACGTGATGGTGACGTCATCAGGACTGTGAAGTCAGATCACGTGATGGTGACGTCTTCAGGACTGTGAAGTCAGATCACGTGATGGTGACGTCATCAGGACTGTGAAGTCCAATTACGTGATGGGGAGCCAGAAATGCCAGAGTGGGTGGGGGGGGGGGGGGGGCAGGGGGCACCAAACCACAGACGACATAGTCGTCGGGTCGTGGTCCTCGCGGAGGTGACGTCACAGGTACGGAGATCTTTGGATGACGGACACCGGAGCGGCTGCGTCTCTGCATTTTCGATGGCTCTGCGAGGTATCGTGCCAAAATTATCTTCATCATCCGTAGCATCTTCCAGAACTCCGCCAAATTTTAGAGCCAGATATGACGTCAGGTTTTACCAATCCACGGACATTCTGACTCGGCCGTGGACATCCTAACGAGACCCGGCTGCTTGTCATTCAAGCAAGACTTTCCTGTGGGACATTCTAGCCGAAAGCCCTGTTGTATAGCTAAGCCCTGTTGCAAGACATTCTAGCCAGAAAGCCCTGTTGTATAGCTAAGCTCTGTTGCAAGACATTCTAGTCAGAAAGCCCTGTTGTATAGCCAAGCTCTGTTGCAAGACGTTCTTGTCGGGTTCTGCCGCTTGTAGCACGCTCAAACCGTGTCGTTCAGGTTGTAACACACAGAAGTGGGCACCACCCCTGGTGTTGCTGGCGTTCCGTGCGGGCCGACAGCGCGAGCACGTACTCACAGGGGCCGCGCAGGCGCAGGCGGGCCGCACCCGACACCGCGCAGTCAAGGCCATCTCAGTGCGGGGCGGATCAGACAACGCTGACTGGGGAATGTGGGCGAGTCAGGTGGGCGGGTCAGGTAGTGCGGACTGGGGAATGTGAGCGGGTCAGGTAGTGCGAACTGAGGAATGTGGGCGGATCAGGTAGTGCGGACTGAGGAATGTGGGCGGATCAGGTAGTGCGAACTGAGGAATGTGGCGGGATCAGGTAGTGCAAATTGAGGAATGTGGGCGGGTGAGGTATTGCGGACTGAGGAATGTGGGTGGGTCAGGTAGGCAGGTCAGGTAGTGCGGACTGAGAAATGTGGGCCGATCAGGTAGTGCGAACTGAGGAATGTGGCCGGATCAGGTAGTGCAGATTGAGGAATGTGGGCAGGTGAGGTATTGCAGACTGAGGAACGTGGGTGGGTCAGGTAGGCAGGTCAGGTAGTGCGGACTGGGGAATGCGGGCAGGCCAGGTAGGCGGGTCAGGTAGTGCGGACTGAAGAATGTGGGCGGATCAGGCAACGCGGACTGAGGAATGTGGGTGGGTGAGGTAGGCGGGTCAGGTAGTGCGGACTGGGAAATGTGGGCGGGTCAGGTAGGCGGGTCAGGTAGTGCGGACTGAGGAATGTGAGCGGATCAGGTAGTGCGAACTGAAGAATGTGGGCGGGTCAGGTAGTGCAGACTGAGGAATGTGGGTGGGTCAGGTAGGCAGGTTAGGTAGTGCGGGCTGGGGAATGCGGGCGGGTCAGGTAGGCGGGCCAGGTAGGCGGGTCAGGTAGTGCAGACTGGGGAATGTGGCGGGTCAGGTAGCGCGGACTGAGGAATGTCGGCGGGTCAGTCAGCCAGTATGGACTGGTGAGTGCGAGGGGTGTATGTGCCAGGTGCGCCCGTCAGGTCCGGGTTAAGTGTGAGTAGGGTTAGGTGGGTGAACCTGGAGCAAAAGTGCCTCGTCGACTGCGGTCTGCGGGTATCGCGCGGGTCGATCTGACCATACTGTTGGCCAGTGCGGGGACCAGGTTAGACCGAGGACCAGATCAAGCCAGTGTGAGGACCAGGCTCTGGGGGGTGGGGCAAACCGAGGACCAGATCAAGCCGGTGTGAGGACCAGGCTCCACGAGGGGAGGGGGAAGGGGACGGACGAGGACCAGATCGGAGGGGGGGCAGGACCAGAGGGCGTGCACCAGACCAGATCGGGGCGGGCATATCGCGGCGCTCCCAGCGGAGTTCAGTGCCGTCCTCAACAGGGGGTTGGTGCGGTGCGATAACGCGCTGGTCGTGAAGCTACGACAGTGTAGTTACGGTTGGACTCGTGGACTGATCAGGCTTGCCGTGAAGATTGGATGTATTCTGTCCTTCACTAAACATTCCTTGCAAGATGTGATACACGGGCTTAACTTGTAAGACATACGTAATCAAGTTATGAACCCTCGCCCTACGGCGGTTTTGAATCTCCATCCCACAAGGGGAGAGTCTCAGACGTTCTCAAATTTCTCGAAACTTGGCAAGCTTAAGTCACGAGGCAAACGGAATTGGAAACCTCTTGGCAAACTGGATCAGACAGGTGTGTTTGAATGCTGGTGAATGTAGCCTTTCAAAGACAAAGCCGGTCAAATTGATAAATTGGTACTTTGTAGACTCCTTCTGCTATCTCAGCAGCTAAGCATGATACGGAAATATCACAGATGGCATTGAATACATTTAAAAACGTTATCAGACACTAGTGGACATGAACATACGTGGCCAGTAATTCCTGTTATGTCAGGTCAAAGCCGGAAAGGTAATGGTTGCGTTGGGCGGGTAAATGAAGCTTTAATAAGGAAGTTAATTATGTAAGTTGTTTAGATCATTTGTGAGGAACGTTGTTCACATAGATAAGACAGTAGTAATAGCCTTATTTCTCGGAGAAAACCCAGTAGAATGGAGATATAGATGGGTTGATATTTCGGCAACACGCCTTTATCGAAACAAGAGCAGAGGCATATGGAGAACCGAGTTAGGAAGGCCTCCTTAAGTGATAAGAAAGTGTGCTATTCAAGTCTAAATGCCATAGCTGTCAAACGGTCAAATCTGGTCATGTTAGTCACCAGTACCAGGAATATAAATAAAAATTGAAATAACTGGATAAAAACTGTGATTTAGAGTCATATAGACAATAATAAGAGACAAGAATACCTCCGAAATACACTTCGTGCTGGAAACGAACGTCATTTGTTGCACTTGGCAAAATGTCACCGGCATGACCTCGAGAAAGGGCTCATAGTCTCCTTGTGTCTGGATACTGTCCGGATAAAAAATCCATTTTCGCGAGATGTGTAAAAATAATGAGACTCAGCAGCCCAAATGTACGCACCTCGCTCACAAACGTTCAGAAGCGATTCCAGAAAGTCTTGAAGTCTTGGAGAACCTGCAATTTTAGATTCGCCTTTGAAGGGCCAGGTAAAACGAGGGAATGTGTCATTGGATAGCAATTCATGGCTGTATGCAAAGTGTCAGGACATTCATTTCAGCACAGTCAATAAAACGGAATAGCAATTTGTGTGTAACTATTGTTATCAAAATTCGTAAAAATACCCGTTTCTCCCCTGGCATAGAAATAAAAATGAAATTGGGCGGGAAATTTCGTTGCGTTTAGACTGATGGGTGTTGATCATGCGTCATTTATCATAAGTCGTTTCTAGCATAATTCGTTGATCGATGCCGACGCAAAACGCCGGCAAGTTGAATCGTTATAAATTCTCCGCTGATTATGAATGAATTATTTTATGAATTTTCCACTGGGATTTATTTCCTTTTGCGCATATTGATGACAATCATTATGCTCATCTTACTGGACAATGACAAACACGAAGTTGACATTGTTTATCAAGATAGTATAATTAGCTTGACGTA
The DNA here is from genome assembly GCF_011947565.3 of Pollicipes pollicipes. Classification (NCBI taxonomy): domain Eukaryota; kingdom Metazoa; phylum Arthropoda; class Thecostraca; order Pollicipedomorpha; family Pollicipedidae; genus Pollicipes; species Pollicipes pollicipes. The sequence continues at coordinate 2,211,214 of NW_023595962.1, forward strand.
AGGGTATCACAAACTGTACTTTTGGGGTGGGGGAAGGCAAAGCCTCCAGGCTGACTTGAGCACCCGCCCCCAACGCTCCTCTGAGACCTCTCAATGCATATGAGCAAAGAGCGAAAAATGGGTCAAATATGGATACAATAGTTACCTTGACTACCGTATGCTAGGTAGTGGGTACCAAAACACATGATTAGTATCAGGTTAATGCTGTAACAAATCGTATTCTGTACACACCGGATGTTTTTGACGTGCCAACTCGTTCCCACGTTGAGTCAGCTTGCAAATGCTTGACAAGTTCTTTTTAATGGTAACGCCTGGGTTGGAATAAAGAACAATTGTTCGCAATGTGCAGCAGCTTTCAAAGTACAGGGTGGCCCAGATAAAAAATAGCTCACGTGTTCCTCAACAGTGGCAAGTATATTTGTCGCATAATCGTGGCTATGGTGGCTATGCAACGCGATCACCCACAGAAGCTTTCATTAGCAATCTCTTAGTAAGATTTATGAAGGTGTTTTTTTTGTGAATTACCCTCATTCGCTATGTCTTTCACAATAAGACAGCTAACATTAATTGGAAGTAAGTTATTTCAACAATAAGTTATCTTTTATCTTTCCGCAGGAAATCATTTTGAATCTACGAAAGTAAGCTTATAAATAAGTTATTTCAACATGGATGGCATCATACCGAGTGACCGAATTCCGAGGCAAATAAGGTTTGGAGGTAGGTTAAGTCAATCCTTCGGTTGAGCCCTCCAACCGATTTTAGAAAGCGACACCCGTGCGTAACGCTATTTTCGGACGATGGATTCCGTTACGCTCCGATCAATGTTCATGTATCGAATGAAACAATGGTGTGGCGTGCGTTACACGACGAAATTTATTTCCCCAAACCAATCGTGGACTGATCTTACACACACAGCCTCGGCCTAGATCTTTAAGCTTGCCAAAGTGCACGCCACTCTTCCGATGGCCAAGAAATCTAAGCACCAAGTTGTATTCAAAGCAAAAATGATGGGGTCCCTCGCGTTAATTTCAGACCGACATGATAAGTGCGTTCAGTGAACTCACCGCCGAGTGGACTGGTGAGAACGGGTCCGGCTGGATATAGCTGTGGGTGCCGTTCGTCAGCATCGTGGAACGCAACGAGCCATCCAGGATCACCATTAGTTCGCGAGTTGTTAACACTTCCACGGGCTCAGTGCAAGCTTGCTCGCAAGACAATTCGGCCACAGCACCAGGGCGGCCGTCCCGACCACCTCACCTCACCGCGCTTTCTCCGGGACTGGCGGTGCCTCGCACTTCGTTGGCGCGTGCACGACCGTCCATAGGTGGCAGGGCAGTCGGTGACATGACGTCACCCCAGGGTGCATTCGGCAGCGGATTGGCGGGCGCAGCAAATTTGTATATCTTCTGCACTATATCGTGCATTTCAATGATTTCGTGCTTCTCAAGCGAGATGATTTCGTGCTATTTAAGCCATCACAGCCTTAGCACGGCGGCTAACTGGTTATGGCCTTCAGCTCCGGCGGATGGGAGAATAAACTGACACCGAACCTGGGCGTAACACTGGTTTCCATTCGCAGCATCCCGCGCCCAAGCTATCGGCATGTATCATGTGACGTAGGCGTTATCACCGGCTACGCTTGCACGTTGAGTTACGTCACGGGCGCAGAAAGTCGGAAAGGGGCATGGAGACGGCTGCCCATCCAGCTTCAAAGCTAAGACGGGGAGGTGAAATCACGCAGCTTTCAACCATGTAGATATTTCAGAAGCCGTATTACGGCTGCGAACACAGCCGGATGTCAAGTTCATTTAGGCGCACACTTCAAACGTTCCGAAAGGGATTGCCCCCAAAAAGTGGAGGCGCCATGTATTAGTGACGCCTTCAAAGTCCCATCAAAAATTGTTGGCCGCAGAGGAGTTACCTCGAACGTTAATCCGAAGCTGATTTTTCTAAGCTTTACCAAAGGAATCTTGTGAGAACAACTTGAGGACGGGGTCGCAGTTTTTGGCATGCCTGGCAACCAGTTTGTTAACGTTTGGTGAATGAGCATCCTGTCTTCAAGGAATTCATGAATACCTGACCCGGCGTCTCCAAAATAATCACTTTCTCGGGCATCTATCTTCATGCTCCAGAAACCTGCTGTGCCTCCCCACGTTCCCCAGAACAATTTCAGATAATTGCGGACACCGCTAAAGCAAATCTAGCAAATTTAGTGGGCGGCAGCAAATTCATAGAACAACACGTAGCAAAGCCATAGGAAATTAATAAAACAATACATAGCAAAGCGATAGCAAATTAATAAAATATTATGAAGAGAAGCGAGAGCAAATTCATAGAACAATACGCATCAGACACTGACTCGCCACCAGCTGGCCGCTACCCTGCTTGCAAAGCGTCGTGACTGAAAGAACGCCGTCATTTATTACGTTCATTGTCATGATTGCTGTCAGCAAAAACTACACCTCTATTGCACAGCGGCCGGCAAAAACTGGTGATGCTACATTTAACTGTCAAAACCCACATGCACGCAACATATGCGGGAACGCAGCTAAGGGGCCCCCAACTTAGGCTCAATTTGTTTTGCTTTTCACAATGGGCTGCTTCCGGCAGAAAGTAAAAATCGGCATCATGCGCTCTTACCGGGCTCCGGGCCCCTCCCTGAAGAAAATCCTTGACGAAATGTACTAAACTATTTTTAAATAGTTAACCCGAGCCTTTTGAATGGAGGAATTCTGCGGTCAGATCTCACGCTAAGCAGTGCTTGTGTGAGCCCTGACCCCCACCATCCGGTCACGCAAGTCCATGCCAATAACATAATTTGGTGGTAAAAGTTTAACGTGCCGCGATGCTCGGCACGGTCCGTCCTGCCCTCTGACGTCATCTGACCTTTATCGCGGCCGCTGCCACCGGTCACAGGTCATACCTTTAAAACGGCACACGGCAGGTACGCCGCAGACGAGGCTTGTCATTGCAACAAATGACCCGCCAGCACTGACCTATTCAAGCTCACGTGACTGCGAAATCAGCTCACAGTAGCCATTTGTTCCATGCTTCTGAAGCCTGCTTTTTTGAAACCTGCTTTTGAAACCTGCTTTTGAAACCTGCTTTTGAAACCCTTTTTGAAACCTGAAGCCTGAAAAAAATCGTATCAAGGTTCAACGCCCACGTTTTTTTACTAGACAAAATTCGGGTGGGGTGGACAGCACTGAATGAACCCGGACGAGACCAGACGAAACCAGACACCACCGGACTGAACCGGATCGGACAAAGATCGGCATTAAAAGTTCACAGTTCTTATGCCGACTTATTAACCTTCAGGATACCAGGAGGTGCTGGTTAAACGACGTTATAGAGCAAACAACGCCTCTATTCACCGTACTCGACACTTCAAACTGTGCTTATGTAAGCACGGCACTGGTTAGCGTGTCAAGGGGCCGGCAGTGGCCGCCGCTTTGTGGCCGCCTGCCTTCCGGCTTAGACAGTCGGAAAGACTGTGTGAAAGACTATTAGAGCGCCGCGCAGGGAGTTGATGTACTCCACGACCCCCGTCGTGGAGCCGCCTGACGCCGGCCGTTACGGCCGCCTGGAGCCGCGCTGTGTTCATGTTTAGACTTACCGATCCGACAAAGAGGAAAAATGTTTACTTTCGTGTAGTCTTGATAAGTTGTTGCTGTGTTTTCATTATTGTCGCACCTTCGTTTTATCATGCAATATCCAGCCCGTTGGCTGCAGTCAAAAATCCATCCACAGATGCAGATAGATTTGTAACGCATACATGGTGATGATCGTCATAATGGTGCCGGCCTCAGTCAATGGTTCTGCGGCATGCTGAGATCACACGCTGTGATTGAAAAGGTCGTTGTTAGATGGCAGCATAATCGGCAACGAATCCGGAATGGGGGGGGGGGGGGGGTTGGGAGTAATTGGTTGCCATAAAAGAGGCTTTGCGATTTTCATCATCTTCTGAAACAGGACACCCTTAAAGTTTGCTTTCACTTTGTAAAGCACAGTTTTGCTTAACAGGATAGGGAAAATCCAAGCCAAAGATCAATCTAGTCTGTCAATTGTCATGCTCAGACACAGGAGGCATCAACTGGAAAGGCATAGCTGCTTTTCCTTTCCAACATCCGTCCCTCTTATCCTCTGTCCTGCTTCATCCTGCATCCTCGCGACACCCCGTTTGTCCGGGGCAGGCTGCACATGTCAGCGCCCCAGTGAGCAGGGAAATATTTTTCACTGCGATGGCTGGGTCCCGTAGCACTTTGACGCTGTTGGCTCTAACCAAAATGCTGAGCTGTTGAGCAATTCCGTCAACCTGGCCAGATGTAGCGAGCCCGATGTAGCTAAACTAACCAAGTACTTAAGAAAAGTTTAATATCCACCACAGGGGCAGCGCGCCTGCCCTTAAAAACCCGTCTGAACTTCGCACCGCTGTACGGGTCCGGCCGGAGCAGTTTCCCGTTACGTCTTCCGTGCTCCGAAAAACACCCTACGGAGTTTTTCCGATCCGGAAAAAGCTGTGCGGACTCCAACAAACTCCGCGTGCTCCGAGACCAGAAGCATTTCCATCCGCCTGGAGTTGACCGAGCTACGCGATGATACGGCGCAACGCGAATCTCCCTGGTGAAGGTGCCCAATCACAACACGAGACCGCAGCGCGCGCGCAATCATGACTGGCGCCAATCGTGACAAAGGATCGCGCCGTCACGTGGCCCTGGCGCCCGTTCATCAATCAGCAACCGCCTAATTTCCCATTTTAGCTGTGAAATAAGCTTCATGGCTTGTTGAGTTTCCATCCAGTGGGCGGCGGATGAGCGGTGTGGCTGCAGGGCGGATGACGGTGTGGCCGCAGGGCGGATGACAGTGTGGCCGCAGTGCCGCAGATAGTGTTGCCGCAGTGTATATGATAGTGTTGCCGCAGTGTATATATGATAGTGTTGCCGCAGGGCGGATGACGGTGTTGCCGCAGGGCGGATGACAGTGTGGCCGTAGGGTGTTAACGGTGTGGCCGCAGGGCGGATGACAGTGTGGTCGTAGGGTGTTAACGGTGTGGCCGCAGGGCGGATGACAGTGTGGCCGTAGGGTGTTAACGGTGTGGGCCGCAGGGCGGATGACAGTGTGGTCGTAGGGTGTTAACGGTGTGGCCGCAGGGCAGATGACAGTGTGGCCGTAGGGTGTTAACGGTATGGCCGCAGGGTGTATGACGGTCTGGCCGCAGGGCGGATGACAGTGTGGCCGTGGGGTGTATAACGGTGTGGCCGCAGGGCGGATGACAGTGTGGCCGCAGGGTGTATGACGGTGTGGCCGCAAGGCGGATGATGGTGGGCCGAAGACCGGTCGGCGAATCTCACCGCCGCGCCTCAAGATATTGGCCATGCTGCAGCGCAGGTCGGACCAATGGGCTGAAGTCGGTTGCAGAGTGAATCACTCAGAGGGTCGTAATGAAAGTACACATAGGAGACTAAACTCCATGTCTCAGAGAAACCTGGTCTTCGCTGCAGGCCAATATGCTAAGCGCAGCAGCTGGTGATCTGAGAAGCAGCACTCGTGACTCTCGTTCAAACCCTGGTGATCTGGGCAGCAGCACTCCTGACTCTCGTTCCACCCTGGTGATCTGGACAGCAGCACTCCTGACTCTCGTTCAAACCCTGGAGATATGAGCAGCAGCGATGCACATCAGGTGGCCCGTCTGGGCACCGCGGCTGCTTGTGGCGCCTTCTCCTGGTTCTACTCCTGGTTCTATTATAAGCAGTCTGTCACACTCCAGGGTCTCGACCAGCATGTTAACTTTGAGACGAATTGTCATGCGGTGGTGACGCGTGCTTCGTGGATGCGTCAAAAATATCGCCTCATTTCCATATTGGGTGTGGAACGAAATAAAATAAGTAACTCCCGCCATCGTTCGGAGATAAGACACGACGGCCTTCATAGTTTTGCTTTCCCCTGAAGAGCTCGCAGTGATGATGATGGTCTAACGCAACACAAGCCACACACAAGACACCACGTATGGGGAGGTGTCACACAAACCATTTCTTGTAGCCAGGGCTGTATATAGCAAGGTTTGTGTGTCCACAACACGCCCCATATGCCAGTGAAGCTGCCTGTCTGTGTGGTTACCCGCTCCCCAGGCGCCAGAGGTGGCCGGCCACCCGCTCCGTCCGTCACCAGGGGTGCCCGGCTACCTGCTCCAACCGGTGCCAGGGGTGCCCAGCCACCAGCTCCACCCGTCGCCAGGGGTGCCCGGCCACCCGCTCAGTGCGTCGCCAGGGGTGGCCGGTCCACCCACCTCCGCCCATCGCCAGGTGGTGGCCGGCCACCCACCTCCGCCCGTCGCCGGGGGTGCCCGGCCACCCACTCCTCCGGTGTCAGGGGTGCCCGGCCACCCGCTCCGCTCGTCGCCAGGGGTGGCCGGCCACCCACTCCGCCCGTCGCCGGTGGTGCCCGGCCACCTACTCTCCGCCCGGTGCCAGGGGCGCCCGGCCCCCCCGCTCCGCTCGTCACCAGGAGTGCCGGCCCCCCATTAGCGGCGAGCCGCGGGCATGGGTCGTCCGGTCTCAGATGCCAGCCGCGGCAGGGCAGCACCACCGCCTTACTGGGTGGGCGGGTGATGCAGGGATTGCCTCTGCGGGAAGAGACGGTCCACCCGAGAGAACACCGCATGGGTGCAGGGATCGTTACCCCAGCGCTCGCCGCGCACCGGAGGCAGGTCCAGACGTACCACATGCGAAGCACCACGCTTTGGTGCATCTGCGTTGAGAAGCCAGTACTACGCTTCGTTTTCCCGGAGCCACGTATCTATAACCAAGGGTCGCAGCGACTTAAACTTGGCTCAGAGCTTCGTCTAGGTCCTGGCTAAGAGCTTCGTTTAGGTCCTGGCTCACAGCTTCGTCTAGGTCCTGGCTCAGAGCCTCGTCTAGGTCCTAAGCTAGTCGGCTTGAACGCCCCTGGCTATGACCTGGCTGAATATTCAGCGATGAATGGCAGCCGACAGGGACGCACCGCCCAACTCTCGGTGCTGCCCGTCCGGCCGCGCCTCTGCTCGCACGTGGGCGAGCCGCCGTGACGTGGCGCTTCGGGTCAATTAAAACGAGCCCAAGCGCACAAAGGATACCGTTTCGATAAGAAAAGCACGGCAAGGCGCATCGTGATTGTTTTGACTAGCGGACAATGGTGGTGCGTGATGTTGCAAGTGCCAGCGGTTGGAAGTCATTCAATTATACGGATATCACGGGGCACGTGACGAGACAAGTCGACGACTTTCACGGGGCGGTCGGACGCGTCGGACTGGTTGCTCAAAACATATTTTCATGTTTACTGTAATGTGAACATCAAACATGCCGCACTTCACAAAAATGCGCGGCCTTTCAAAATACTTAGACTCGGTAAACATTTTTTTTTTAAAAGAGCACGTTGTTTCTCTTAAGCTGATATCTGAGTTAATTGTTTTATTCTTAGGAGATCGGCCTCCAAATCTTAAGAAGCTATCACGCCGGACCCTCGTCAACGCCAGTCGTCATGTAAGTCAGCAACCGAGCTCCCGACCCTGCGGGATTGTCGGGGTGGGGGTAAGACTGACTTCATGACGCTCCTACAAGTCCTGACAAGCTTAAACACCTTTATTCCAGCAGGTCGGGACATAAGACCCACTCATGAAGGCGGTGTTTGTCAGGTTTTTCACACCGAATCAATGAGACAGCTCACTTACTGACAAATAACTAAAAAACTTATAAACACTATCAATCGCGACGTCAGCGACGTCAGGCCTGATTATGTCCGGGGATCAAGGGTCAGGGCATCGGGAACTATGCTGGGTCACGTATGCACAAGCGTTTTGTCATACGCACTTCCAAACGGTTCTTCACGGACTGCATTTCAGAATCCGGTACGGTCCGGCCAAGCTGATCCAGGGCCAATCTGCTTATTCTAAATTTCTAAATTTAATTCAATCCCGTCCGGCTTTCAAATTTCTAAATTTAATCCAATCCGGTCCGGCTTTCAAATTTCAAAATTTAATCCAATCCGGTCCGGCTTTCAAATTTCTAAATTGAATCCAATCCGGTCCGGCTTACTAGAAAAAAATGGTCGAAGTGTTCGTTCTAATATATCCCGACATTTAAAACTTGGAAAATCTGGCATTTAAATTGGGTTACAAGCACAATAAGTTTTCATCGTTTCTTAATTCCGATTGCGGTAGATTTCCATTAGCTTGACATCATTGTGTGAATTGCAACTAAAATTAACACAGCTTGTTGCTTGTTGGTTATAGAATGTTGCGTGAAAATCAGACCGAACGATGCACATGATAGTGTTAATCGAATTGCTGTTGTTTTCGGCCAAATTTCACACAGACCACCCCACCAAAGAGGAATAACTCACTTCTGGCTGAAGTAACTTAAAAACATGAGTTAATTGCCTCACATTTCCAGACTTTGAGCTAGGCGTCATATATCTACACCGCACCTAGCGCACAAACAATTTAAGCGGTACCACCAAAAGCGTAGAAAGACGCCGTTGGCCTGCTCTCCTTCACGCGTTTCCGTATTCCGGTTTCCGAAATTACCTGCGGCAAATACGCAGAAAAAAACATTAAACTGCTGACAGCGTCCAGTGCGAGAGTAGAAAACGAAATTCCGCGAAAAAAGAGGAGCAAAGGAGCCGACACAGATTTGGAAGGAATCGTGTCCATATAATCGGCCATGCTCACCGCTGTCAGCAGCGGCACCCGCTCGCCCGTGACTCGAGCCGAAAGCGTGAGCCAGCCGCCACCGTCGTCGCGAGCAGGTTTGAGAGGGCAGCCCCGGCTCTCACCATCAAAGCATGCGAGCAAAGGCGAAAATATCCAGCTTAGACTCGTCCACTGCAGATCGGACAGCCCTGCCGTCCCCCCCCCCCCCCACCCCCCCCCCCCCTCCCGCCACTGCTGCTGGCGAGCGTCGCACCGCGGCCGCCAGGCGATGTCTGGCCGCGGCGCCGCCTTTCGCCACGTTTGCAAACTCCGCTCGGCTGCGTTGGTGCACTGGTGCCGTGCGCTGGTGCGCTGGTGCACTGGTGCGCTGGTGCCGCGCACTGGCGCGGTGCCGGCCTTCCCACACGCCACTTTGAGACTCGTCGACTGCCGATGGTGAGGCGCCCCCGCTCGGCCCTGCAGCGCCTGACCTACGTCAATTACCCTGTTTACATGGGCAGCTGTGATTCGAATTGAGCCGGGACCCGTCCTCGATCCGAACTATCCGGCCCATGTATACACTCGCGCGCCGTTCCGCTGATTCGAATCGTGCGCCGGAGGAAATCCCTTCCCGTGAGAGGATCATCCGTTCAGGAAAGGATTTCGTCCGAATTATCGGCCGTCAGCTGTCTAAAAAAAAAAAAGAAAAATGCCTGGCGCACGCAGTTCTGTTCATGGCCATTTCAGCTTCGTTTGGTGTTGCCGCTTTTCCACGGGTTTTTAGCTATTGCTTGAGACGGTCCAAGTCCAAGATGGTAAAGGAAAAGAGAAAGAAGGTGAAGTTGACACCATGCTGCTAAAACTACTCTTATTATTGAGGGCCTTGAGTGGCTAGCAGCACAGAAATGCTCACGTAATTTAGCCTTGCTAGGCGCTTGATCTATGCAGACAGCAGGCGTCGACGGTGTTTGGTGTTATCTTTCCGCCTACAGGTTAGATTAATTTACATCTGGGGCAGGCTCCATGCTTCCAAAAGCCAGATGGAGGTAATATGGTCATTTTGTATAGCTTTGACTTGTTCTCACTTTAATTTTTGGATTGCTCAAAATTCTTCCAGAGAATGCCTCCAAGTTTCTTTCATTAAGTTAATACCTAAAGGCCCCAGGAGTGTTCTTGCAGATGTGCCTTAAATTAGGATGCTGGTTGCTTGTCAGTTAAATTTGTGTGAGAAAGTTAGCTTAAAAATTGCTGCATGATATGACGGATGAACAAATATAGATCATTGCAGTCAGCTCGGAATGTGAACTTTTTTAATGGTAGGACCGAAATTGCCCAATGATGGGGTCAGAACAGCAAGAAAGCAAATGTGAACACTGGATGAAAATAGTTGTCATCAGTACTCTGCTAAATCCAAGTTTGTGTGTTCCATGTGCAGGAAAACAGTGCATAAACTAACACCTAACAACGATGACACATGCTGCATGGAGAACACGTCTGTGTTGCATATCATCACCTGTTTTGTACTGGTGATTGAATATGTCACCTTGGTGTTTTTTTCTGAGGGGTGTCTTTGCAGGCCATGAGGTAGGCACTTCAACTGTTCAACAATTCTTGCAGGGAGTACTGATAGTTTCTTTCATTAAGTGAATACATAAATGCCCCAGGATTGATTTTGCAGACATTCCTCCTGTGACTTGAACATTTGGTTGACCACCTATTGGCAGGAGGGATGTGCTGGATGTTGGTGACTGGCTCGTCAAGGAAATATGAAGTTACATCACACTGGTAGACCAAATGGCAAGGAAGCAGGGGCTGGAATATTTGTTTTTGATGCAATTAGGCTGTTTGTTGCTGGTCGGTTTAATGTGTGTGAGATAGGTAACTCAATAATTCCTGCATGATGCAAAGGATCAACAAATATAGGCAATAGATCATTGCAGTCAGTGCAGAATGTGAACTATTTTTAATGATGGGATGAAAATTGCCCAGTGATGGTTCCAAAATGTCAAGAAAGCAAATGTGAGCACTGGATGAAAATAGCTGTCATCAGTACTCTGTCAAATCCAGGTTTGTGCATTTCATGTGGAAGAAAACAGTGCATAAACTAAGTAAACCTAACATAATGCCACATGATGTGCAGAGAACATCTGTGGTGCACATCATTACCTGTTTTTGTACTGGTGAGTAAATATGTTACCTTGGTGCTTTTTTGTGACATGTATCTCTGCAAACCATGAGGTGGATAATTGAGCTGTTGTTATAATTAATCATTTGTTATGAATTTTGAGCCCAGTTTGCTTTTGTCATGACAGCTCTGGGGCTGGTTCACATGTTATGATCTTTGGACTGTGCGAACACAGCTGTTTGTGCCACCTAGCCATCAGTCCATATCAGCCAATGCTGTTGACTGCAAGGATATCAAAGCAGTATTTCAACCCTAGTATGTCAAGAAAGCAAATAGCTGCATTCTGACTTGCCAGTCCATGCCAAGTCTAAATGGCAATGCTGCCCTCAGGTACTGATGATGCATTGGATGGGGAAAGACAACATAGTTACACAATTTTTGCCACTATGTAGCATTCATGAGTCATTTCTGTAGCTTAGCTCACTGTTGCAGGCTGCTCATAAATGCATTAGTGTGGGAGTAGGTAATGTGTTTCTTGGGCTGCGCAAAGTAGATGACATGATGCTGGGTGGCATACTGATATGAGTGTGGTAAGTTTGTGAGTGTCATTGGCCAATACAAGAAAACACTGATTTCCTACTAGCCAAAGTTTCCCGCTAGTAAAAATTTGCATATAACACTGCTTATGTGACAGATTTGGCAGTGCTGACTGCGCAACTCTTGTGTTGCAAGTGCTATGGCTTGTGCTGTAGCTATAAAGCCTATGAGTCCCGCACAGATCATTTTTCCAACGGAGTCCATCTTCCTCCTCGCCCTCAAAGCTGTCTCGCGCCCACCATGGCTCGTGACATTCGCCATCCATACGCAGAGTACCGGCTTTTTTCTTCTTGTTTTGTTCAGTTCGCCTCAAAAGCGCAGTTTTTCGCCCATAATCCGTTCCTTGATTCGAACTAAGCGGGATCGAACTATCGACCGTTAATCCGACGTAAAGCCGGTTTCGCCCATGTAAACGCCCCTCGCCGAGAGGGTTAACGTCGCATGATCCGTTCCGATCTTAATTCGAATTATCCTCGGCTGCCCATGTAAACCGGGTAAATGGCAAAGTGCCGCCGGTCGTGCGTCGGTGCCGGCGGCCGGGTGGAGCGGGCGACTGTGGACGCGCGCGCGGGGAGAGACGAGAGACGTCGTCGCGGATGTTACGTAGGGGCGACGAATACGGAAGAGTGCGAAAGAGGGGTGACAGAGACGGCAGGGCGTGACGGACGGGTGACAGAGGCGGCAGGACGTGACGGACGGGTGACAGAGATGGTAAGACGTGACGGACAGGTGACGGAGGCGGCGGGACGTGACAGACGGGTGACAGAGATGGTAGGACATAACGGACGGGAGACAGATGCGGCAGGACGTGACGGACGGGTGACAGAGGCGGCGGGACGTGACGGACGGGTGACAGAGGTGGCAGGACGTGACGGACGGGTGACAGAGATGGTAGGACGTGACGGACGGGTGACAGAGGCGGCGGACGTGACGGACGGGTGACAGAGGTGGCAGGACGTGACGAACGGGTGGCAGATGCGGCAGGACGTGACGGACGGGTGACAGAGGCGGCAGGACGCGACGGACGGGTGACAGAGGTGGCAGGACGTGACGGACGGGTGACAGAGGCGGCGGGACGTGACGGACGGTTGACAGATGTGGCCGGACGCAACGGACGGGTGACAGGTGGCAGGACGTGACGGACGGGTGACAGAAGCGGTGGACGTGACGGACAGGTCACAGATGTGGCCGGACGCGACGCACGGGCGATGGATGGCGGCAGGATGTGACAGAGGCGGCATTTAGTGACAGAGGGACGTAAAAGGCCGCACAATGCGACAGAGAGCTGGCAGACAGTGGCGGGAAAGACAGCCCTAAAACAGATGTCCGGCAGTCGTTGCTGTTGCCATTTGCCGTTGCGTGAACGAGGATGCTCCATTTTTGCATGGCCAGTTACCAGCAGTTGTCCATTTTACGGCGCGCAGTGACGGGCCGCACGGAAAATCGCGTTCCGCCGCTAGAAGAGGTCGATGTGGAGCGTTTACAATCCACCCCCACTGTCGCGGCGTCCATTTTGAGGTTGTGTGGCTGCACACAGCCGACGCACGCAGCGGCTTCAGTCGTCCACACGCAGCCTTAATAACAGCGTCGTATTTCACGGCGGTCGGCGGCCAGTATCAATTTTCCTAGTCAAATTGCGCCATTATCGCCCCATCCGACGCGGCACGGCTTAATTGCACCCGCTGGCCAACGCCGTAAAGCAGCCGCACTGCGCCATAAACGTCCCGGCCCGGCCCGTATTAGAGGTAAATAAATTTCTGACAACGGGCTGTCAGGGGGCGGGCGGCCGGCGGTCGCAGCCGCGGCGCGACCCCAGGACGGGCCTCGGAGCAATCCGTCCGAGGGAAGACATCGCAGCGTGGGGGTAGCCATGGTAGAGAGCCATGGCAAATAGCCATGAGAGCCATGGTAGCCATGGGGTAGTTATGATAGGTAGTCATGGAAGCCATGGTAGACAGGCATGGTAGACATGGTAGCCATAGAGCAGCCATGGCTGGTAGCTATGGTAGCCATGGTAGTCGTGGCTGGTAGCAACATGACTGGCGGCTTTGGTAGCCATGTTAGTCATGGCTGGTAGCTGTGGTAGCCTTGGTAATCGTGGCTGGTAGCAACATGGCTGGTAGTTTTGTTGGCCATGTTAGACATGACTGGTTGCAACATGGCTGGTAGCTATGGTGACCATGGTATTCACGGCTGGTAGCAACATGGCTAGTAGCCGTGGTGTCTGCGGGGTAGCCATGGTAGGTCGTCTGCTCAGCCGACAGAGGGCAGCGAACGGTGTTGGCGTTGCCAGCGTGTTTACGCCTCTGAAGTGTTTGGCCATGGCAGCCGAAAGTCAAACAGCATGTAAGTTATGCGCTGGCAGCCCAGCTGAGCTGGATTACGAGTGTCATTGCTTTAAATGAGTGTCCTGCGGCCCAGCCGAGCTGGATGTTAGCGTCATGGCTCTAAATGGGTGTCTTGTGGCCCAGCCGAGCTGGATTGCGAGTGTCATTGCTCTAAATGAGTGTCTTGCGGCCCAGCTGAGCTGGATGTGAGTGTAACTGCTCCAAATGAGTGTCTTGCGGCCCAGCTGAGCTCGATTATGAGTGGCATTGCTTTAAATGAGTGTCCTGTGGCCCAGCCGAGCTGGATGCGAGTGTCATTGCTCTAAATGAGTGTCTTGCGGCTCAGCTGAGCTCGATTATGGGTGTCATTGCTCTAAATGAGTGTCTTGCGGCTCAGCTGAGCTCGATTATGGGTGTCATTGCTCTAAATGAGTGTCTCGTGGCCCAGGTGAGCTAGATATGAGTGACATTGCTCTAAAGGAGAGCCTTACGGCCCGCACGTGTGCTGGCGGCGCGGGCTCGCTTCGCTTAACAGGAGTAAGCCACCTTTTGGTAATATTCACTTACTGTTAGATCAGAAGCGTACCATTTAAGCAGTAAAACGATTTCCTCGAAATCTTTCTGAATAGCTCAGGATTTGTATGAGAAGTAGCCACTCCTACGGGAGCCACTCCCATCATTGAACTCCCTGCTCACCACTTGGAAAGAGATATATTTCATTTTCCTTGCTTTTCTACCGTGTGTGTTCTGTATTGTTTGTAGCACACTAATTTGTCAAAATGCTTGCGTAATGAATGCTACGAAAGTTTGAGACGCTTTGAGCAGCCAAACAAGATGAGCGAACATAAAGCTATTATGCCGCGAATTCAACGAAACGTTATACTATGGCTTTGATCTCTTCCCTATGACGCTTATCAGTGGCTCGTTTCGAGGCGTACTTTGACTTTGGGAACGGGAGTTTCCCATGGTCCATAGTGACGCACTGGCCTAAACTTCAAACAATGCGCTTCTCGGTGACAGGCCTTTGCCACCCGCTGGGCCAATCACAAACATTGTTTTATTCGCACCAGTAGAGGTACCGCGACGGTTGTCACGGGTCGCGACAACTGTAGGGAAGAAGCGCAGTGCTGTTACAAAATATTAGCAGCATAATTTGGACTCCAAAAAAATTTAAATGACGGCCTTATTACGTCTTGACGGTGCTGCATTGGCACTGCCCTGTGCCACCATTAGACTAACTGATCCTGAGGTTTCACCAGAGCGTTTTTTTTAATTTAAAATACGCCCTAAAGGTGGGACGCTCCCCTGAATAGTTCACACGTACAATGCCATTCGAGAGTCTTTTCTGAGATGGTACCCCTAGCTGGCGATTTACCCTAGCCTAACCTAACCTAACCTAACCTAACCTAACCTAACCTAATCTAACCTAACCTAACCTCATCATCGTAAACGTCATATGAGTACATGCCCTGCGATGGTACACCATATTTGTCTTATGTGTATCGCTGCAGGTGTTCCATCCTCGTTAAAGATTTTCCGATCTTGACTTCCTTCAGTCTGTCTAGATTTACACCTGAGACGAAGCCTTCTGACCCGTCTAACAACATACCGGTAGGGAGGGGGAAGGGTGGAGGGGCAGGGGCCTCCATCCATTGTTTCAGGGGCCCAGGCCAATGGAAATCGTGGCTACCGAGCTTGCACCTGCTTTGGAAATGGGCGTTCCAGGTTGAGACTTACAGGGAGCCAGCCGTTCAGTGTTCGTGGTCTCTGGCCGACTTTAACATCCGCATTGCCTCAGAGGGTCCTCAGACGGTGTAAGAGGACCTCTGACTGATATTCCAGGTCACGACCCTACAGGCCGTGATTCTCTATACGACCTTCAACCAGCCCCTCAGGCCCTTAGGCCTTCAGGCCCCTCCAATCGGGCCTTTGATCGTCGGTTCCGGTGGGCCGCCCACACCCCTTCTCAGACCTCATCGAACAATTCCCTTGATCGGTCCGGAGCCCCTTGAAAACACTGGACCCTCTGTCAGGCACTGGGGGCCCCTGACAGGTACAAGGACCCCGACCAGTGTAAATCACTGGCTCCGGCTTTGTAGCCAATTGGGAAGTGGGCTCTCAGGCCCTTGCCGACGCCGAGCTGAATATGTAAGCCCATATCAACCCAAGGGTCCTCGACCAGCGCACAGGGCCTTCTAACCGCCATTTTAGGGCCCATCTCTGCAGGCCGGGCCCATAATATTTCTACTACCCATTCGTGCTCTTGGACCCTCCAATCGGGCCCTTGATCGTCGCACCCGGTCGGCCCTGCACGCTCTTCGGGATTCCCCGAACACTGCACCCTGCCGAATCGGGGCCCCTCGCCAAAGCGGTGTTCCTGTAATTCGCTGACTCTGGCTTTGTTCCTGCTTGGGAAACGGGGCCTCAGGCCTATGCCGCCACGGAGCAGACAGTGCGTTACTTGTGGTATCGGACCGGCAAACAGGCCCTTTTCGGCTCAGAGGGCCCCTGATCAGTGCGCATGGCCTTTCGGGGGGGGGGGGGCATTGGAGTGCCTGGCCCTGCGGCCCGGGGCCTTTAATGCGACCTCCGGTCGGCCTTTCGGGCCCTGAAAACGATTCTGTGACCTTCAGTCCCGAGGGGTCCTTCAGGAAACTCGGGACCTAAGATGGGGACATGCCCCCTGTGCCCTCCTGGCTGCGCTACTGCATGGGTGACTAAAGATGGATTGGCACCTGACTGCGTTTTGGCGACCACTATTATTCCTGCCATCTAGCGAATGAAATGTTCATGTGGATAAACGCGCGTGGCCTCCTGGGCTCAAGCGTCCATCTCGGCATTGGTGCTTTAGGTTTCGGTTTTCCGTGTTTTCCTTCTTGCTAAACTTCGACCTTGATCGGGCCAGTACTAAGCGGGTGTGAAAAAGGACAAGTACATGTAGGGTAGTAGACGGTTGACTGTTGCGTGGTACTTGTCACTTTCGTTTATACCTGTCTAAGAATGAAAATAAAAGTAAATAGTTGGAAACGAACATTCCCAAGCGATGTCTTCTCAATGAAGGTACATATAACCTGGCAATGCATAACCAACATCGCAGAGACAATCTATTGTGCTATTTTGATAGCTGTAACTATAATCGTAGACGGTATTTACCAATCATGAGCATAAATCACATACGATTACTGTAACGTGCGTCTGATTCATTTTTTTAAAAAGCAAACACAGTCATAACTTTCCCTAGCATCACTGCACGGCACGCCCATGCAACTCCCTCCGTTTTTCCAGCCCTCGACCAATTTCCGATCCCACACCCCAATAAAAGAGCGCTATCTACGAATTGCAGCTCTTTGTACTACTGATGAGAATTACTTTTTTAGTTTCAGTCGGCAATCTTTTTTCTCAAAGTGCGGTAGGAGCTATCGCCAATGTATCGTCTACAAGTACCAAAACTATTACCATTGGGCAAGGACTACTGGGCATCCATTCTGCCCTTAATCTCACATACTGTACTTTCACACACACCAACACACAACACATATGCACACACGTACATACACATACCGATGCATATACATACAGATATATAAATGCATACACATACACACATACACACCCATATACACACAGGCATATGCCTACACACAACAAAACTCAGAACATATCCAGTGCACGCATCAAAGTTTCAGAGCAAAAAAAAAAACCGTTCGTAGTATCAAACCTACACATCCGTTCCATTTACAGGCACAGTTTCAGACGCGACGATTTTCGGTGAGAAAGATTACAAGATCAACGCCAGCCAACCTACACACCCATGTTGCAGGAATATGCCGTAGATTGTACGACCCATGCACGACATACAAAACACCAGGCTTACCACAAAGAGTTCATACATGATCCCACCAAGGTATTACTATGCGCTGTAAGAGGACTTTATTATAATTTTTTAATGCTTCATTTATGTCTCTCTGTAGCCCAACGAAGAAGCAGGATGCGGAGCTGTTGGGAAGATGGAAAGGCATATCATATCCTCATGCAATACCAAAGGCAAATCATATCCTTATATCATATCCAAGGCATGTCATATCCTTATATCATATCAAAGGCATATCATATCCTCCTATCATATCAAAGGCATATGATATCAAGTTCACACTTCAAAGTGTATTTTCATGGCGCATTTCTCGGGTCCGTATCCATCTGCATATTGATCGGGAAATGGCCACTAGAATGTAGAGCAGAATCTATTTTCCAGCCCGAACATTGACAGATATTGCTGGATGACACCGTTAGATCTGTATGCGAATGAAGCCCAGAGCATTCGTCTACTCTAATGGGACTGCCATCGTTTGGCACATGTAATATCTGTTGCCGCATAATTTTCTCCCAAGTGGCGCCCTCCGACCGCGCCGGGCCGCTCCCCACAACACATGCCGGCTGCTTGCACCTGTACAAATAATTAACGACTATTGAAGGGCGGTGATGAGATTATCTAAATCCTGATGCGTTAAGTTTTCGCTTGGGGTTAAATGAAGAAAACAGATGGCCAGTCTGATTCCAAGGACTGTCAACAACCAGGCCGCCGCTTGCAGCGGCGTTTATAGTAGCACTAGGTGATGAGGGAAGGCATTTTTGACATGAACATAAACGCCATCCGGCCTCCGGACAGTATTAATGGTATAGCCGAAAAGATTAAAGTCTTGTACGTCTGTTGGAAGAAAGTGGATGCAATGGACGCAAATCTGGAATCAAATGGATGTCTCCTGGATGCAGATCACGATAATAATACCTAAATAATATAATACCTAATATATAATAATACCTAATACCACCTCCATAAGCGTAGGTTTGATACATGCCCATCGTGGGATTGTGCCTTGCGCGTTCCATTGCATCATTTGAAACACGATTCGATAATTATTTGTATCAGGCGTCAGCCGCGCGCCAGCCGGCCGGTATTTTGCTGCTTTACCCTGAGCTGGGACGCGTCCTGTTCCGCGTTAGTCCTGCACCACCAAGCGTCACGACCCCAAAATGCCGCGGGCAAGGATCAACGCGCCCGCACAACTCGCCGCCTCGCCCTGAGGAGTGGGCTGTACTGTCGCGAAAGACAGATAAATAACACGGACAAATGCACGCTTTCCGAGAGCAGAAAGTGTGCATTTCGATGTAACATAATACACATCATGGCCAACATGAAACATAAGACACATAAAAAGCAGCAGTAAGTAACTGGCCTAACTGAGAAATGAAGCTAAAGCAACACAAAAGTGAATCTGCCGTGATTTTGGGGATTTCTGAGTCAGTAGAATGATAGCACAAGTTAACATATATAGCAGACACTATCGGTCCTTCCAGGCTTATTTTCTGGAAGTTTGAGGCTTGTTCTTCCCCCCCCCCCCCCTCTAGAGGTCGCCCAGAACGTGCCATCATGGGAGACGGAGATACCTCGTCACCAGACTTCCCCAATTTAACTCTTCCATGTCTCTTTGCCTACTGGGCCTCATTCTTTAATCCATTCACCTGGCCTTGGTTTTTCATGGGTCACCTCTTCCATCTCCTTTTTGCTTTTCTCATCACTCATCAGCAGCTTTCCCATCTATACCGGTAACCTCTCTCTCCTGCTCACCCATTCTTTCACATGCTCCATGCATCGTGCATATGTCTACTGTTAGTCAAACACTACGGAAGAGGAACAAAAAGGTTTGAAGCTGCTGAAAATGAATTAGGGCATAATGTTAAAACCGGACTATAAATGCCATGCATTGGTTATTTTGGATAAAA
The DNA here is from genome assembly GCF_011947565.3 of Pollicipes pollicipes. NCBI lineage: Eukaryota > Metazoa > Arthropoda > Thecostraca > Pollicipedomorpha > Pollicipedidae > Pollicipes > Pollicipes pollicipes. The sequence goes on from NW_023595962.1 coordinate 2,230,709, forward strand.
CAGCGTACATTGATAATGTTAACAATATACTGCAAGACGAAAAGAGCTATGAAAAACCGCCCAAGAATCCAAGAGAAAAAATTGAAGCACAAACTAAACAGAGTTTTAGATATATCTCAAAGACAAATAAGATCCATTTGTGAAGGGTCTTTTGCTCACCGTCTCCACAACGCCAGCTTTCTATGGACTACCAAAGTACCATAAAGTAGGGGCTATCCCTCCGCCGTACTGTGTCTGCTTGTGGTGGTCCGGCGGAAAACACGTCTTTGTTCTCAAAAAGGACCTTAAATCAACTTCTCACCTACATCCCGTCTCTCCTCAAAAACGCAGAAGAATGCCTGACAAGACTCAAAGATCAGTTCACTGGTTACCAGCTTTCACGGAACGCCACAGTTCTCAGCATCGATGTTGTCAACCTACATGACGGCATCCTGCTGTTGGAGGCTGTATCGGGGGTTTGGGGTATGGCCCTGTGGGCTAGTGATGTTTTCTCATGGTTTTATTTCGATTCATTTGTTTATGCAGATTCCACGCCGCGCACCACCTTTTGACACAAACACGCAGTACCCTCACTTCGAAATCTACTTCACTGCTGCTGTATCTTCACTTCGAAGGGGCCAGCATCGTCATACAAGTCCGACCGACCTTAAGCTCGACGTGGCCCCAGGACACCGTGTCCTGAGTGAAGAGCGGCGTTTTCAAGTCCTGACACCTACCGGGATTACTGGAACTTCAGGCGCGCAGAATGCGGGCAGGTGGCGCAATACGTGCGAAGTGGTCCCAGGTGTGTCGTCACTGGCGACATCTGTGGACAGCAAACGATCTCAGATCGCGCTGAGTCGCCATCTATGCCCACCACCGACCGCCCGCCTTATTCTGAGACTGCTGAGGTCCGCGTAAGTTCTGGAGTTGGCCGCGATCCAACCAGCCAGCAAGAGGCGCCTTCGGATGGCCACCCCCACATGGACGGTCAGCGAGATATCCATGACGTTTCTGACGAGACTCGCGGTCGGCCACGGGTGCTAGATGAGCGCATTACTCGCCGTTCCGTGCGACCCGCGCCGGTTTCAGGTCGTTCCCTGCGGTGTGTGGAAAATCGGTTTCGAAAAAGTTCAATATCCGTGTTCACCGCCGTATACATACAGGTAAGAGGCCGTTCAGTTACAGTGTTTGCGGCAAGTCCTTCAGCTACATTATTTTATTAATATATAATTGATTTTGGACTATACATTCCGGCGCGCGGCCACCCTGATGCAGTGTTTGTGAAAACTCATGTTCGAACAAGCACTGCCTGAAAAATATGCCAACGTCCGCGCACTGCTGGAAGGCCATACACTTGTGACGTATATGATAGCGCACTTATCACCAAGCACCGAATATAATCCCGAAATCTGATGATCAGAAAAAATTATTTTGAGCACCGGTAGATAACGAGGTGAGAATGTACGGTACTCAGTTGAAATGGTTGTTTAAAGCAAACAGCTGGGAGCAAACTTATATCGATAGCTCCCTGAGACGATAGCCATTGCGTCTATTGACCTTCGTGGGGTCTGTTGGCCTGCTAGCGTTGTGTAGGTGTTGTCAAAGAGGGCTGGGCCCCACTGTTATCCCCCCCCCCCCCCCACATCACGATCATCATAGCCCCTCCAGTCGTAAATTATGTCTGACGCCTGTATGAAGAGCGCACCATCTGACGTCACAATGCGCGACGAACATTGCGCCCTCCTGTCCGGACCCGGCACGCAACGCAGTCTTCGCCGCTAACGAAAGCCAGGACATGCCTACTCTCTGGTATCTGGCGGGCTGTCATTACCCCACACACAGTCAGCGGTCTATCTTTCCTGACAGCACTGGTGAGAGTTGTTTGTGATCTGTGATCTTCTGGCCATACTCCGCAGCGTTCACCGCATGCACCGAGCACCCGTCCTCTGGTTAAAACGGTGTGGAGGGCCCCTCGTTCGGCCTTGCGACCTCTGACTGGCACAGTTCACTGTCTCATTGTGACTGTGAATCGTCCCGTTGCCACTTATCATGTCTCCTGTCATTGTCAGGAGAGTCCTGGCCTTTTGACATTCGAGATCTCGCTCCTGTCCGGGTGCAGCAAATGTGCCCATGGCCTACGTTGGGCTTATTGTCGAAACGGGGCCTCTTCTTGCGCTCTGTAAGCCCCTGATCAGCGCAGGAGCCCATTAAAAAGTAAAAAAGGTTCATTGCTCCCTCATCACTAGGGCAGTCCTCACAATCCCCCATTATGCAGCCACAGTTCTCCGTGTACATTCAGCATGATCAAGGAGATGACGGTATTTCAGATCAGGAAGGCCGGGAGCGGATGCGAGCTGCTTTGGATTTTGATGATGTGGCATACCGGGTGTGCATACCGGATGCGTATACCGGGTGCGTATGCCGGGTGCGCACGCGCATACCGGGTGCGCATACCGGATGAGCATACCGGACGTGCATACCGGATGAGCATACCGGATGCGCATACCGGATGCGTATACCGGGTGCGTATACCGGGTGCGCACGCCGGATGAGCATACCGGATGGGCATACTGGATGCGCATACCGGATGCCCATACCGGATGCGTATACCGGGTGCACACGTGCATACCGGGTGCGCATACCGGATGAGCATACGGGATGCGTATACCGGGTGCGCACGCGCATACTGAATGCGCACCACTGCTGCCTGCCAAGACACAGTGCTTCGATTGAAGTGCAGCAACTGTTGAGAAACCGATGAAAGTGTTTTTCATTTCCGTTTGTTGACGTCATACACCTTACGAGAGTTTCCCAAGGCGAGTCTTTTTTGCGATCAACTCTTGGTTCTATCGCGCTGTCGGGCGGTGACACAGTCGTCCTTGCCCGGACACATCCGGCTGACCCGGTCCGACTCGTAAAACAACTTGACCTTCTTCTTGTCCGCGTCAGGAATGTTCAGGCCTGTCTTTCGCTCCAGAGACCTCTAGCAGAAGACCACGTGTCTGTTTTGGCTGGAGGTTCCTCCTGACCATGCACAAGGATACGGGGTCATCCTTTGCTTGTGCCACTCCAGATAAGATGACAGCCCTTCGCATTCGCAGCTTTTTATTTTCACGGCGTGATAAGTGGGCTGGAAAAACGGCTCATTGGCAATCCGCTTGTGACTGGGGAAATGTGGGCATACACTCGCATTCCAATACATCAAAAGATGCAACTTACGCAATATTTCTAGATTCTTCGCAGTAGCGTCGCCAGGCTACCTTGCTTGTGCCCCCTTCCCCTCCCCAACTCCGTAACATTGCCATCGTCACGCGATCGGGTCTTCTGCGAGGATGAGAAACGTGAATTTTTATTTTGTTTTACATGACTATATGTTTACTTGCTTATTCGTACTTCACTGCAATAACATTTACACTCAAGTTTGCCGGAAGCCAGGGCATGCCTCACTTAACACGACACTTTTTCCCACTTGTATGACAAAAATACTGTCAAATGATGCATCTTCCCACCCAGTGACATGCTTGACGACAACGATTTTGCTTCAGAAATACTACATCCCTTACACGTGCCACAACAGATTACGCTTAGAACGATCGTAAAAACAGCCGCGTATGTTTATTTTAGAACGAGCATGCAACTTTTTAAGAAAAGCGTGTTGCAATTTTTCTTGTGATGGAAAAATGTTTCGTATTTCTGCATTAAACAAAAATCATTGTAAATGTCGAAAAGGTCAAAGTAGGTCACGTGACCTTTGGTCACGTGACCTACTTTGTTTTTTGTTTGTTTTTGATCTACTTTGTTTTACTACGGTTTTCAAGACAAAATGACAAAATTAGAAGTAACCAAGAGATGCACTGCCTCATTACAAGTTTAGTGGTCACTAGTTTTGTATAATTTAGATGATTATTGATTGTGTCAAAGGCTCCCAAACACGCCGTTGTTAGCTGACCTCCAACAAATGCCTGAGGCCATAGCTCTCCGACCATTGTTCTGACCTTTCTCAACATTGCACAGTTGGACTTAGGGTATAAGACAACCCGCTAGAAACATTTTCATCGAAATATGAAATATTGGCTGTCATGCCTCCGTCGATTTGTCGTGGAACTGCTGTGTTTGTGCAAACTGGTTTCGCCTTAAACATGGTCATCAACTTCACCACCGTGTTCACATCACTTCAGTGGACCAGCGGTCTGGGGGAGGGGGGGGGGGGAGGCTGTCATTGGCGATGTCTATGGCCTTCAGACTGAAGCGCTGCTTGGCTTTGCACACACGAACCCACGCCCCAAGGCAGCTCTTGAGCGGCGTCGTTTCTGACAAATCATTTTGGAGCAACTTCTTTTTAAAGTTTACGATTGCATGACAATGTTCGAGTTATCGGGGTACGCTGAGCACCAGGAACTAGATTCAGCGATACAAAACATGGGCGCGGCATTGAAACCATCATATGGATCGACGCTTAGCCTCGCCGGAAATGTTACCCACATTTGCAGACAACAGTAACGTGTCATGCTACATGCACGTTGTTCTGATGCATGAACCCCCAGTGCCATCCACGCCATGCATAGCAGCATCGCCATACTTCCTCACTGTTGCATGTTTTCCTGATGATGTGTTCAAATAGCACCGCATCGTGCAATGCCGGCGCCCGGCGGCGGGTCTAGATGGGCTGTTTTCACGGCTGTCGGACCATACGGGGTTTGTTCAGAACCCACTCATCAAGCATTCAGTGGCCGACCTGACAGTAGGCAACCGCGTGGGCAGCTGACATTCGGCGCTGCAGTGCGAGGCAGGTCGTTCGGAGGTCTTCGGCACCCATCATTCAGCGTCGTGGATCTATGCTCCCAATTACGCTTTCCATCTTCGCGTGCATAATGCAGGCTGTCCATAATGTGATGGCTCCAACTACCGGCGCTTCCATTGAGAGCAGTGTCCGTTGAAATTATGACCCGGTCAAACAGCCACGTTGTTCGCGCGTCCATGCTGCGGACGGCGCGTCGGTACGAGCTGCGCGCGCCGCGTGAGCGGGCGAGCGCAGCTGCGGGTCCAGATCACGGGCGGCGGTGGCCGCGGCCCCGTCTCAGCGTGACGCGACGGCTCAGGCGTCACACCGGCGCGGCGTGACGGCCAGCAGTCACAGCGCTGATGGGCCTTGTGGGTCGGCGCCTTACCGCCGAGGGTTGGGGTCAGAGGTCAGCCCCGGCACCCGGCCCGCCCGAGGGCTGGGGTCGGAGGTCAGCACCGGCACCCGGCCCGCCCGAGGGCTGGGGTCAGAGGTCAGCACCGGCACCCGGCTCGCCCGAGGGCTGGGGTCAGAGGTCAGCACCGGCGCCCGGCTCGCCCGAGGGCTGGGGTCAGAGGTCAGCACCGGCACCCGGCCCGCCCGGGGGCAAATCGGACCCGGAGATGGCCGCACGGCGCGCCGACGCGCCCCGCAAGGTGATGCCGCTGGTGAGTATGAGTCTTGACTGTTGTGCGTGCCTGGCAATGTTGATTTCGTCGTAAAGCTGCGATCGATGGCGTGTGCCCTGATTGCTACGGGAACGTATCAGTTCAGATGTTACCACTAGAAGCAGCGGCGCACAACGCTTGTCATAATCGTAAATGATCTCAGTCGACTCCGTCATTTCGGCCGGAATGCCGGATGTAAGCGGTGGAGAGCCCGGGAACTTTAAAGGGAAGGGCAAGAAAGAACGCTGAAACGCAAGACAAGAAAGAAAGAAAGAACGCTCGGAAAGAACGCTGAGGTCGAACTACACATAAAATATCACAGGGAATCTTGTATGACGAGAAGGAAGCTATCCGTAAGTCATGCTTTGTGGCGAGTCGCACGATAGGTTAGGGGGCGGCCATTGGCATGTAATGCCTCAGGTGTCCATTAAACTGGCACTGGTGAAATGACGTGCACGAGGTTATATCTGACCAACCATGCTCGCCACGACAGTGGACGATAAAAATTTTATAACGTCGCATACGGATTGAATTTGAAATAGCCGACCTACGTGGTCCCGCAAAGCGAAAAAAAAACGAACAGAACAAAACCACCTATTGCCAGAGACACGCTGAAGACGCACAAGACTGTCTATACGCAAGAACACGCAGGATGATGCAGACCCGCCAAAACTGCCTGAGGTCAAAGGCACGACCTGCCAGGCAAACTGACCGCATTCCACAATGCGGCCTCGGTTGATCATTGGAGCGACCTGCAGACGCCAACTGTGGACTACCCAGGAAAAAATTCGCTAAAGCAGCAATGACATTTCGTAATTTTCTCTTTACGCAGGCGTCACGGTGGTCGTTGTTTGGGCGAGGCAACAGGCGCTCTGGTTTCTAGAAAGTTTCCAATTTTTCTCCTAAATTTCCTAGCTTCTCTATGCCTCGAATAGCATGTGACCTCCCACCTAGTATGACGACGAATATGCTTTTAGGCATGCACCTCAAGTCCAGAGTTCCTCAGCTTGCTTGTCCCTAGCGACAGTACTAAGACGTCAACGATAGTCTGCTGATAAATGGTACTTTGAGTAATGGCGGACGGATTTCAGTAATGGAGTAATGGATTTCAGTAATGGAGTAATGGATTTCAGTAATGGAGTAATGGATTTCAGTAATGGAGTAATGGATTTCAGTAATGGAGTAATGGATAAAAATGGCACTGTCCCCGTTCAATGCAGTCTACTTGCGTTTTTCTTCCGCGCGTTTTTTAGCGTAATTCCTTCACACCCCTGGATCCTACGAAAGTGCACATTCCTGATGCCTTTAGACCAGCCCTGCAGGACTAGATACATGCAGAAAAATTGTGTAATTTACGTGCCATGACGTGTTGAAGTTATTCCGTAAGTCAAAGGTCGCATGCCAATGGCATGGTGCAAAGACACCATCGTTAAGTAGACGTCGATGCAACCGTGCAATGCGACAGTGACATTTCGATAACGCAATAAATCGACAATCCCATTGGATGATTCGTCAACGTCAACGTTACCACAACGACTCTACCACCTCCATTTTTGCAAGTGTTCAGTGTATTAACAAGGAACATTATTCACATAGATAAGGCAGTAGTAATAGCCTTATTTCTCGGAGAGAAACCAGGTCCATGGGCATGATAACCCATCTCCATTGGCATAACATGATTGCACCCAACTATGCCTCCATTCTCCTGGTTTTTCTCCGAGCAATAAGGCTATTACTACCGTCTTACCTAAATATTTGTGTGGAACGGCATGTAGTATGTAGGAGCATGTAGCTTTAAACGGCATGTAGGAGCATGTGTCTTTAAACGGCATGTAGAAGCATGTGACTTTGCTCTCCACCAATCGACTACCAGACACAGCCAGACCGACGGAAACCTCGCGTGCATTGGCAAACGAGGAGCGCTGTTCCAGATGCCGAGCAAGAAGGCCACCAGAGACTTCCGGCTGGGGCGGCGCCTGGTGGAGGCGGATCGACATCATCGGACGAGCCAGTGCGGCATAACCGGCCTATCGATCGTGTACGACTCAGGTGAGATGTGGAGGGTGCGATCTTTGAGGGTTGACCGATGGTGAATGATCGCGGTGTTTCACGGGAAAGACCGAGACACGCACGGGAAAATTCATGTTTTGTGGGGGAATTCGCTGCCTAGGCCCAAGCACCTCGTATGTTTTTGACTGCTTTGGGAGTAGTACTACATGTGGAACGTACCGTACCACGTACCATCGAAGCGAATAATTTGTACCCAGAATCATTTGCAACATCATCCGAATACACATTAACGTCGTGCAGTTATCAGCGAATGACATGTTACCAGAGAACCATATACCACAGTCAAGTCAAGTGATGTAAGTCCGCCATGGAGGGTATGCGAAGCGTGGAGCGCTTGACGTATTCATGTTCTGGGAAGAGCGCATCAGTCGATTTCTTATACAGCTGACGAACTAAATTCATTTTCAGCACAAATACGTTACATTCAAAGCGTAACAAAACTACACGTATTCATAATATAAGCACAAGTATCTCATCGAACTGGTGCTTGGTGTTGTAGTACCTTGAGAGGAGTAACCATTTAACTTTTTTTGTGGCCAGGATTGAAGTACCTTATGGCAATATTCCACATTTGAGGATATTTAAACAACCATGAGATATGACGAAATAAGGTCACTGATAACTACTGGTATGATTTTAAGTGGAAAAGGCTGCTCTAGACAATACAATATCTCTATTTTTGAAAAGCTCCCAACACGTCATTGTTTGATTACGTCATCGTGCGTTACATGACATTGATTGAGAGCCTATTAACGACCGCTGTATCTGGAAATTGTGCTCACGAACACCAGATATGACTGACTCGACGTTTATAATTGCATTGGCTTTGATCACGCACGGCCAATGGAACGACGAGATGTGAATGTCGCTATTATGCCGGCATGGATGCCTGGGTGACCTTGAAAAAGATTGGAAAAAACTTTGTTTTATCTCCACGGGCGTTAAGCTCAAAAAGTGTGTGGGGGGGGGGGGGGTAGGTCTTGAGAAGGGCAGGGTGGCACATTGCAACGAATGACCCCAAGTTGGCTATTCCATTTCAAAACCCTTTGCAAAGGGGAACACTTCCCTTTCACAGCTCTGAGCCGCAGCGAAATAAGTTTTTCTATTATTTTAGCTCCTGTTCTGGAAAACAAAGGCGGCAACAACACATTCGTCAACGATTTTTGATTCTGTACATTGCATCCATGTAGTTATGTTAAGTGCAAAATAACTTCGTGGCAAAATGAGTTAGTGACGCCATGGCGACCCCGTGATCTTTGAGGGCACTGTCCACGACCAAATCTGCTGACATCGAGCACCGATCGTGAACTGGTTAATCTGCGTGTGGAAATGTGCAAAACCAGAAGTACGGGGTTCGATCCCCCACGGTGTCTGCCTTTCCTGCCAGGGTGAGGGACAATTGACGACAATAAGTCCCAGCAGCTGAGTGCATCGTAAGCCCCCAATAGCGCACATATACTGAACATGGCGAGGTTTGTTTGTGGGCGGCAGAAGACGATCAAATGCCTGCGGAACATAGTCCCTAAGTTGTGTGATAAACCACGAACATCTCTAGGCAACAGCGGAATAAAAAAGAGGATCAGATATATTCCGGATTCCAAAACTACATTCCTGGGAACACGTTCCTAGCTCCTGGTTGCAGAACCAGAAGTAACGACGGAACCAGTCTGGAATTAGGTCGAGGAAACCAGCAGGAGTAAGGATTCAGTTTTATCCTGGCGCATTGCCAAAAATCCTGGTAGATCCAGTCTTAAAAAGGGGCATTGGTGTGGAGTGTGCCGAATTATCTTCAACATGGCTATATCATTTCTGAACCCCATGCAAATATGGAAAGGCTTTCCGTTAGTTAGATGAAATGTTTTCGCATTACGCCGCTTAGTAAACATTACATGCTGAACCAAAGGTCATGGTATTGAGCTTGCCGCATTCTTTTGAAAGATATGTTGTCTGCTACTCCGTTAATGTTGATGCGATATTATTTCTTGGTTGGGAGATAGATGCTTTTCATTTCATTTTTTTAGAATCAAATACCACAATCAGTGCTCGTTAGTCTATGCAAACCTTTGTAACTTTGCAATAGAGGTCTGCTTAATAGGTCTTCTCCGAGGCTTCGTACCTTTTGAAATTTCCAAAGGTGAGAGGTCAGAGGTGGGGTTGGCATGCCCCTTGTCACTTCACATGAGTCAGTGGTACTAGCCACATCCCCTCCCTCCATGCACATGCACACGCATACGCATATGCGTATGTATATGCACACACACACGTGCACGTGCGCACACACACGCACACGCACACGCACACGCACACGCACACGCACACGCACACGCACACGCACACGCACACGCACACGCACGCACACACACACACACACACACACACACACACACACAACACACACACACACACACACACACACACACACACACACACACACACACACACACACACATTTTGACCCCAATTTCCCTCCAAAGGCGGCAAGTTGACCACAAGTTCATGCCTCTCACTCGTTCTCTATGCGTACCACCTACGCGCCGTTTCGGATGCACTGTCCGTATCATGCTTGGCGGCGTCCTTTTTGCGTTCCGTACATTAGACGATTGAACCAAAGCAGTGCTAAAGTAGTCGTTAAACATGGAAAGCATCGAAACATGATATCTAGGGAAATGGTACGCCAAAGTTTCCCCCAAATATTGGGTGATGTGGTCACTATGACACTGAGCTTGCGGTTGTGGTGGACAAAACATGCTTACAAAATGGTTGCGAAATATCCTCCAACGGGCAATATGACATCATGCCGCGTCACGTCATGCCACCACATGGCAGCATGGCAGCGTGAGAAATTCGTTGTGAAGTGCTGTGGCTGCTATTTCACTGCTCACAAATTTATTGTGCAGGAGTTCGATCACATCAATAGAACATATGCCCTGTTCGTGTGAAAGAGTTCGTTAGTTTTCCTGAGGACCATTAACTTGGTTCGAAAACAGACGTTGAAAAGGAAAATTCTGTATAAGCGAAAGGGTTGCAAAGGGAAGGTAAGAGAGGCGTTGGAAGGACGGCGTCGCACACTCCGAAGTCTTCGTCGTCGTCGTCGTAAACGCTGACGCGGCTCGCGTCGATCCGCGCCGTCGGAGCCTGAACGTGGACTGATAGCCAGAGAACGTGCGTCCCTGCTCGCGTGTTCCATAAACCCACGTGGCCCACATATGGGCTCCAGGTGGTGGGGACCAATCGGCAGAGGGGCCGCTCACACCATCGCGGAGACGCCGCCGCCTCTCCGGTAGCGACGCCCCGTTGGCTCGCTAACATGCCCGGATTCCCCACAGCCGGTCGTCAGAAGAGATGTCTGAGTCTGCAGAGGGCACAGATGGCCACCGTACTCTGACCATTGTCGTCGTACTCGCATTTTGTTGTTCATACTTTATATGACAGCACTGTATATCGCATTGTATACTGCACGTATTCACATTGCATTCGCATTTCATCCCGGAGAGACCACTTTTCAGTTGTGAAGAGCTATCCTTCTTCGGCGCCACGAAGCAACATGCCGTTTTGTGTTCGCCAGGGGCGTGCTGGCTTCGTCGCATCATCTGGCTCCTGGTCATCATCAGCCTGCTGGTCTGGCTGTTCCTCCAGCTGCAGCACTGCATCGAGCGCGCCATGGTCGGCGGCACGGTGCGCAGCTGGTCCCACCAGGTGGTCACCAACATCACGGTGCCGGCCATCACCGTCTGCCACGGTAACGCCTTCAAGAAGAGCCAGGTGCTGCGGCACGTCCAGGAGAACGTCACGTGGTCGGACTGGCGACGCCGTGGCTTCAGCACGCTCAACTGGACAACCTTCGACGGTCTGGATGACTTTTATGGCAGGGTTACCTACCAGTGGGAGGACATGGTGACGATGTGCAGAGTGAACGGCAAGGCCTGCAGGGAAACAGGGACGCTTCAGCAGGCAGGGTCCGTGCAGCATGGACTGTGCACCACTTTCAGCACCAATGAGGTCGTCACCACGCGCTTCACCGGCGGCCAGATCGTCCTATATTTGGAGGAACAGGAAACTCTGGGCGACTTCGAGCACGACGGCTGGTTGATCTACTTCCACGGACCGGACGTCGCCTTCAACGACATAGTCTTGTTCACCGGCCAAGCCAGCCGCGTGCGGGTGTACAAGAGCCGAAAGCATCTTCTGAAGCTGAGTCGCGTCACTACCACACAGCAGCCTCACACGAGCGGATGCCGCCGCGAAGCAAGCAACCTCCAGTTCAAGCTTTGTCTCGGGGGATGCATACTGGGCGCGATGCATGCGGACAGCACTTCGTGCTCAGTGCCGTGGATTCCGCCTGCGCACTACCCACATGGCACGCGATCGTGCGCAAGCTTCGCGGAGCTCCGCAACGCCAGTCGGGACATGGTCCTCGGCATCTCGGAGGACGACTACATCCGGTGGACGAGGAGCTGCTGGTGCCCGCCGTCGTGCACCACCGACCAGTTCGAGATCGAGGGCCAGGAGAAGTGGCACGCGGCCGAGACCCTCCCTGTACGTGGACATGCCGTGGCTGAGGAACCGCAGCATGGCTGTCCTGGAGCTCTGGCTCTCCGACGTCGTGGTGCACATCACCGAAGTGGACGCCTACCCGTTCCAGACGTTCATGGCGGAGGTGGGCGGCAGCCTGGGCCTCATGCTGGGCGGCTCCCTGTTGACCCTGGTGGAGTTCCTCGACTGTGCGATCCATTCCTGCTGGCGGAAGAAGAAAGCTGCGATCCACTCCTGCTGGCGGAAGAAGTAAGCTGCGATCGACTCCTGCTGGCGGAAGAAGTAAGCTGCGATCCACTCCTGCTGGTGAAGAAGAAGCTGCTGGTGCCCAGTCGATCGACGACCTCGCTGCGCAGCTGGATAGGTAGTCTCAGACCTCGGCCATGGCACCGCGCATAACGGCTTGAGCCGCCACGGCCTGGCCTGGCTTAAAACCTGTCCCTCCGCACGACTGCGATAAACGAGCCGCACAATACGTGTCCTACGCTGCTATTACGGGCGAGGCGGCAGGTCAAACGAGTCCCCACGTCAACTCGCAGAGAAATCTACGGCTTCAGTGGCGCCGTCTGGGCCAGCGAGCAGTAAAAGAAAGCTAAGGCTTTTGAGCAGTTTTTGTCACCATTCGCACTGACCGCACATATTATACTACAGGTGTCCTGGCATCGATGCCATCCACAGCGTGACCTGCCGCTGTGAACGGCCCGCACAGGGTGGTCGTGTGGAGACCGAGCAAGGACAGAGTTGTCTCAGTGGCTCGCCTCCGACACTCTCCTCCAAGTGGTTCTCCTCCTCCGCCGGGAACCACTTGGCCATGCCCAGGCACCTTACGCAATAGCGGTGACTTTCTCCAATGTGATTAACCTATCTTCCGTTGAAACCAGCCCGAACGTTTTGATCGCGACTGTGGAATCGTGATCTGTCGTAATCGTGAATCGTGATCTCCTCCGCCAATTAGCCCATGATCTATACCCTCTCATTCTCCTCCGAGAGTGAGTTGAACATGCACTGAATACACGTGTAACCCAGCCTTTCATCGTCATCGCAGCCTACCGGCTGAGCTTTAATGGCTGTCTTTGGCAGCAGTGTGGTGCTGCGTATGTCCAGAGGACCACATCCAAGCCAGCGAACACAAAGCGAGCAGACTGATGCATTTCTAATAGCAGTCATCAACACACATTTTACCTCAGCGGTTCCGGGCCTATCTGTTCGAAAACGCGGATATCACTGCCTTAAGAACGCAGATAACGTCGCTGGTGGCCGCGGTCATCAAAGGACCATGCCCCGGGGCGAGGTCACCGCTGCGCCGACCGAGTACCTCGGCGGGCCGGCCGGCCGCCATGCTTCGAGTGCGGAAAGGGGTGAGCGCTCTGGACTCGTCTTGGAGTCTAGTCGAAGTCCCTAAGCCTAGAAGTCTGAAAATCTAAAAGTCCTTAGAAGTCCAGACGGGTCTCGGAGTCGGAGTCGGAGAGAGGGACTCGCACGCAGCCGTGAACAGTGTCGTTGGCCAGCTTTAACGAAGGGCTACGACTAACGTTGAAATCGAGCCTTGCGGTTCAGAACTGTTGCTGAGTTTTAGGAAGGCATGGGTCCATCAGTACGCTCGTATTTGAATCACCGCCAAGGCGTTCACCTCACCCACCGCCTGATCCCGAGTCCCTGCGGCGCCCCGTCCCACAAGACGGGAGGGTGGGGGGGGGGGGGGGGGGTAGATGGGGCAGCTTTGAGCCGCTCTGACGGGAGTACCCCCCCCCCTTGCCAGGACACCTACGCAAACCTCGAAGCCGGGTGCCTGTGTCGGAAAGGCCTCGACGGCGATGGCAGCCCACCATGGCCTTAGTGGTGCCCCACCAGTGAACTCTCTCAACACTTGATGCTCACCACTCCTCATCGCATCGTTCTGAACCGATTAAACCGGTCCTGTGTATGTATAAGTTGCGTACAAGGGCATATGTAATGGTTTAGCCGTCGAAAATTCCTTTGCTCGCTTCTGCAGCAGTTAAGTGCTTAGCTGCAGGTGACGTTGTAACACTGCGTGTGAGGTCAAGGCCTCGCCCGCGGCTGTGACGCCCCGACCCTGACTCCTGGCGGTCGTGTCGATACTCGTAGAAAAATTATATATATATATATATATATATATATATATAAATATAATATATATATATATATATTATAATTACATATATATATATATATGTTTGTGTATCTAGACATATATATGCATACACATAAAATTAATATAATTATATATATATATATATATATATCTATATATATATATATATATATATATATACACATGCATACTAATTATGTACACAATATGTATAATTTAGTGCCTTTTATTTAATAGCGTTATTGACACTAATCGGCTCGGCAAGACAGCTACATGGATATGTTTCTATAATAAGCGATTTCGTAAAATTTTACTAAACTCAGCCAAAACCAACATGGCACCCACCCTCGGCCCCCTAGTGCAGAAATATTCAAAGATGAGCGGCAGCGGCCTGGAAGCATGGTAAGTCAGCGCTAGCAGGGCTGACAACAGCTGTCCATTCTGCCCGGACATTGTGGCGCGGTGTGGGTGTTGGTTCTTGCCAGTTGCTGGAGATGGAAGCTTTTGGCCGACAATATTTATATCCCTGGTCGACTCGCGAGAAAGGACTGGCACGAGCGAGCTCTGCACTGGTCTTAGTATCACGCCAGCAGTGAGAAATGTGCTACAATCATGAAGACAGCCGGGACGCAACAAGCTGACCCCTGTTGGCCATATGTCCGTTGTGCGACCCACTCGAAGGCTTTCGCAGATCGCGAACTACCACGAGGCGGAAACGCTGCAGCCGATGTAGAGCCCCATTATGCATGCCCCATCAGCCGATACAGCATCCCATCCCAAAGCTATCAGGACGTCTTCGTTGGAAAGTACACGGGGATGGGTCGTCGGGCGAACGGTAAGTGGCGTCTTTCAGCGACGACAACATGGCCGAGCCGCACAGCCCGCACTGCTGCTGTTGCTGGCGGTGCTGCTCCTGCTGCCGACCGCCGTGCGCCGCCGTCTCCAGCTTGAGCCCACCACCACCTCTCCACCACGTGTATTCGGCAACGCCTGGAAGCACTACAGCTGACTCGGATGTGCCGAACGGAAGCACTAGCGCCGAGCGGTGCCGCCCACCGGCGCCGCCGCCGCCGGACAGCACGCGGTGCGGTATACAGCCACTGCCGGCAGCACTCAGTGCGGTATACAGCCGCCGCCGGCAGCACTCGGCGCGGTATACAGCCGCGTATACCGGCCGGTGTCAGCGGGCCAGCGAGCTGCGGCACCGGCGCGGCGAGCGCGGCGGGCGCGGCGGGCGCGGCGGGCGCGGCCCGGTGACTAGAGTCGTGGGACGCGGGCGGCGGCGCTGTGACTAGTGGGTGAGGTGGGTGAGGTGGGCGCGCGGGCGGCCGCGGCGGCGCCCCGCACGTGCGAGCCTGCGCTTCTCGTTCACCGCTCGCCGGGGTGCGGTGCTCGAGCCGAGCCGAGCGCTCGCACGTCCTCCGCGTGACGTAGCTCGACACTCTTAACCTCGCTGACGCACAGAAGCCGAGGAGTTTCCACTATAGCAATGCACTTTCACTCTCTTGTAAAGTACTACAGCTGTGGTGGATACTGGGTAGTGGGTCTCTTTCTTCTTAAATGTATCAAACGCGTCTAGTGACGCCCGTAGTCCAACAGTTCACAACTCTACACCCAGCAACAGGTGGCGGCAGCAACGTCGACGTTTGGCTATAGATGGCAGCACGATCGCCTCGCCCTCAGCCGAGCGTTGTAAGGCACTTTGGTGTTTCGGCAGACCATGCGACGCCCTCGCTTCCCGGTCATCCAGGGCGCTGAAAATACAGTCATCAGGGTCAGCGGCGTCGCGACACACACATCCCTGCTACCTAAATACCTACGCTTTGAACTTGAGTGCCTGTTGATGCGATTGACTAGACAAACGGGCCAAAACATAACGGCGATAATGTGTTGATCAATCTCACACGTTTGGAAAGAAGCTCTAGCCAACGCTAGGCATCAGGCTACCTGACTTATTTCTTGAATCCAACCGCTTTATGAGTGTCAGATGCAGGTCGCAGTTCAGGAGCCCATGCGTGCATTCCCGAGCCTCAATTTCCACTACCTGTCTCGTGCAAGCGCAGCACTCACCTGATAGTTTCACACCTTCTGCACGTAGTTACCAGGGAAAGGTGCCGAACATTCCAGAGCGTCCATTGGTACCGGACGTACCTACCGAAGCAACCCAATCAGCGTTCAGCACGGCCCGCCCTGCATACTGTCAGACAGCCAACTGGGGCCGAACAGCAGCTGACGCAATTTACGCGAATAAAGAAAAAACAACGGAAAAAGCACGAGGTATCATCACTTTTCAGCTGCGCAGCGATATAGTCCACATTTTCCATTAAAAAATAATTGAAAGCTATCAAATGTGGGCAGTTGCAAGAGAGATGCTTCTGTCCCGACGTGGGAAAGCACGGCGACGCCTTAACAACCTTAACAGACGTCCTAAAATAAATCTGTGCCGCTCGATACTCGGTCCCAACTTTATCAGCATCACCTTCCCCTCACCCCCGCCCGGGCTACGCCTGTCCCGCCTTTATTGGCCCCAAGTGCACCGCCCTCGTTCAAGCGCTAACTATCTACGCCCTGTCTATGTTGGTTGTCATCTACGCTCCACCTCAGTCGCTCAGCACCTCTGTGTAGCATCATCTCAGACGCTATCTCTGTTCTATTTCCGCTGTCATGTTTTATCACATGCCGCTCCAGTCATACTTCTCCACTGATATTGTTCACCGTCTCTGCTCCTCCTCCCGTCATCGCGCCATCTCTGCGCAGCTACAGTACCACTATCTCTGCCCGCCTCTATAGCTCTTGCCGTCTGCCCTCACCATCACCACCCTCGTCGTCACCATCATCATCAGCATCGTCGTCATCATCGTCACCACCATCACTGCCTTCATCGTGATCACTCACCATCCGTCCTCGCACATCTCTAATCACGTACACCACGTCTCCGTCTCTCAGCTCCAGCTCGTCGTCGTTCTGCGGTGAGTAGCTGTACAGCGCTTGTACCTGAAACACCGCATCCTATTTCAGGCAGCCGACGACATTGGCAGAAGGAACGACGGAAGGGGTGGATCAGACCGGGCCAATCATTGTGTCAGCACGTGATCATGACGCTGTACGCTGCAGCAGGACTAATATATTGCCAATGTCAAGGAAAAAGACAAAAACAGTGCAAATTATGGCACGGATTAAGCGCGCATCGACCATGTACAAAAGATGACATTGAGCGATGATAGCCATGTCGAACTTAACGATTACACCAAATGTGACACAGATGACGTATAGAATCACCCGCGATGATTATTAAACGTCTGCGCAGTGTGCGTTACAGTAGATTGACAGCTGACGGTTCGGCGCACAGCCATGCAGACAACGCCGTTTTTGACGCAATCTGAACCTTTCGATTGGGTGGATTTTTGGTGTCGGAGCTCACGCTGAGCACTAGCTGAGCTCACGCTGAGCTAGTGGTGTGAACTCTGACCTCACCATCCGATCGTGAAACTCCAGATTAACGAGACATAATTTTGCGGCGAAAGTTCAGCGTGCCACAATGTTCGGCGCGGTTCGTCCTGTCCTGTGGCGTCCTTTGACTCAGCGGTTGTCATGGATACCTTACAAAACGATCTGTGCAATCCAGGCTTCAGAGCTGGGGAAGGGGGAGGGGCGGTACAACTCACGGGATGGGCTCCTGCTGGCTGGTGTCCACGTGCAGCTGGTTCTGCAGGCCGCCACCAGGCGAGCTTGTGGCGCCACTAGTCAGTCCGTGGCGGCGGGCGTGCCCACCGGCTTGGCGCTGGTCTCTGGGGGGAGGGGGGGGGGGGAAGGTCAGGTCAAGGGGCGAGTGGATGTAGATGTGGTGAGAAACATTTCATGGCACGCATCAGCCCTTAAGCGCGTCTTTAGAGGTCGCGGTCGCTCTCGAACCTCGCTGATGTGGTAATCCTTGGCGCAGCGAGAACATTCAAATGAGTGTTGAATTTTTATTAAACACAGCAACAAAGGTCTCACGAACGCCGTTCTCAAACGTGGGGAATAAGCCTCCTCTTCCAGCATTGCGGCGCAGGTTAACATTTCCGTTAATTTCGGCTATCAGTACCAGCTTCTGTCACCACAACACTGAAATGCGGCAGAATTCTCGGGCGGCAGTTGCAACCAGCGGTTGCGAACAGGAGAACCCATTCCAGATAAGACAGTATCAGTAGCCTTATTCCTCGTAGAATAACCAGGAAAATGGATAGATAGAGACTTTGATATTTCGGCTGCATGCCTTCATCGTATCGAACAAGGCTTGTAGCCGAAATATTAACATATCTGTGTCCATTCTCGCGGTTGTTCTACGAGGAATAAAGCTATTATACTGCTTTATCTATATGTATAATGTCCCTCGCAAATGTACTTAACAGGTTACGTTGTTTTAAAGCACCATTCAAGCCTCATCCTGCACTGACGCCTTGGCATCGCCCATCGAGACGTTTCCGCTCTTGAACAAACCCTTGCAAACATAAGCGCATGCTCTCAGAAAAGGGGACCCAGCATCGCGGCATGGGCGAGTCGCGAACTGTCCTGGACCGTCCGTCCCCCATCCTCCTGCATCGGTCGTCCTCCTGTCCTCCTGTGCTCCCGTCCTCCCATCCTAGAACAGCCCGTCCTCCAGTCCTCACATCCTCCTACATCGGCCCGTCCTTCCTGTCCCCCCGTCCTCATAAACCGAACCCGTCCTACGTCTCCGTCCTCTGTACCGGCCCGTGCTTGGTGTTCCTGTACCGACCCGTCCTTTTCTCCGCCGCCCTCATGTACCGGCACATCCCTCCCGTCCTCCCTCCTCCTGTACCGGCCCGTCCTCTTGTACCGACCCGTCCCCTAAACAGATCCGTACCCTGCACCAGCCCATCCTCGTACCGTCACGTCCTCCTGCTGGCCAGTCCGGCCGGCTAGTCAGTCCTCCTGTACCGGGCCGTCCGGCCGGACTAGTCATCCTCCTGTACCGGCCAGTCCTCCAGGCTAGTCAGCCTCCTGTACCGGCCAGTCCGCCGGGCTAGTCAGTCCTCCTGCACCGGCCAGTCCTCCCGGACCGGCCCGCCACACGTACCGATCCTCTCCGTAAAGGTCTGCCGAGCACCTCGACATAACTGGCCGGGAAGATGCCGACCTTTTGACCCAGGCGACCCTCAAACCAGTTTGCTGTCCACCCGGCGGAGCAGGGTCACCAGCTCGCCTGGAACAAGTCACGGCAGGTGAGCCCGGTCAAGGTCACAATGCGTCGGTGCCGGGAGGCGATGATAGAGGATGGGAATGACCTTGAGAGGGTGAGAATGACGTCTGACCTTGAGAGGTCGTCAGATCGCTCGAGGCAGGAGGGTCACAAGCGTTAGAAAAGGCCAGCACACGCTGACAGGTCGTCAGATGAAAAGAATCGACCAGCTGTGAAAAGGTCATCGACTTCCCGAGACTGAACCACACACAGCGCGCAGTACACAAACGCCCTGCACCCCCATGTCCGCGAGCCATCGTTCCGTCGCAGAGCCGCTGGCGATTTTCGGTCTGCTCGGTGACCTCCTCACGCCGGGCGTCGACCGGTGATCTCCGAGGGGGCGTCGCCCGGTGACCTCCTCACGCGGGGGCGTAGATCGCCCGGTGACCTCCTCACATGGGGGCGTTCGCCGGTCACTCCTCACGTGGGGCGTCGCCCGTGTGACCCACTCACATGGGGCGTCGCCCGGTACACCTACTCACGGGGGGCGTCGCCCGGTCACCTCCTCACGCCGGGGTCGCCCGGTCACCTCCATCACGGGGGGGGCGTGCCCGGTCACCTCCTCACGCAGGCGGGTCGCCCGGTCACTCCTCACGCCGGGGCGTCGCCCGGTTACTCCTCACGATGGGGGTCGCCCGGGTGACCTCCTCACGTGGGGGGCGTCGCCCGGTGAACTCCTCACGTGGGGGCGTCGCCCGGTGACTCCTCACGTGGGGGGCGTTCGCCCGGTGACCTCCTCACGTGGGGGGCGTTGCCCGGTGACCTCCTCACGTGGGGGCGTCGCCGGTGGCCTCCTACGTGGGGGCGTCGCCCGGTGACCTCCTCACGTGGGGGCGTCGCCCGGTGACCTCCTCACGGGGGCGTCGCCCGGTGACCTCCTCACGTGGGGGCGTTGCCCGGTGACCTCCTCACGTGGGGGCGTTGCCCGGTGACCTCCTCACGTGGGGCGTCGCCCGGTGACCTCCTCACGTGGGGGCGTCGCCCGGTGACCTCCTCACGTGGGGGCGTCGCCCGTGACCTCCTCACGTGGGGGCGTCGCCCGGTGACCTCCTCCAGTGGGGCGTCGCCCGGTGACCTTCTCACGGGGGCGTTGCCCGGTGACCCCTCACGCGGGGACGTCGCCCGGTGAC
>NW_023595962.1:2252223-2254723 GCF_011947565.3 Pollicipes pollicipes
CTTCTCTAATAAGTCAATTACCAAGAAACCAGAAAACAATGCGACTCAATATTCTGTGCGGTTAACCGAAGAAATGTCTGTTAACTGAGTGTTATTAATTACGTAACATTTTGTACACAAGATTATTTCTGCTGAAAAACATTGAGCATCGTCCCTGGAAGAAGCGCCAAAAAGTATCCTCCAATATACGGAAATAACTAGAAAGTGCCTACCTATAGCATGCTATCTGTTTACAAAAACAACCTATTGAAGCCTGCAGAGTTGTTTTCAAAATTGCAAATGGTTATCTAAGGCGAACCAGCCAACGGTCGCCCTTACTTACCCAAGACGCCATGCACCATGCATATAATGCATAATATTCGATGTTTTGATGATGGACACAGCTCCTTGATAAACCGCTAGTTGGTGGTCATGCACTGAAAAAACGTTGATGTGATCGCATCAATTATGCAGGCTATGGCGATTGATGGACAAATCTCCCAGCAGAACCCTGGCTTCAAATGCCGCCCAGGCATATCGCTCAACAGGATCATGTTCGCCAAATGAGACAAGACCGGATGAATCATAGCCTCATCCCCATTTATTACGGGGATTTATCTGCCCCATCATTCACCACCGATTGTGACAACGCCTCACATGGCCGAACGCAACCCAGCCATGTTCGACGGGTCATTGGAACGCCCCGCCGCGTTCTCACGCGGTAGGGCGTTCTCTCGTCGCATGCTCGAACCCTGCCGAACAATGTTCGGCAGGTCACCAAGGCCGGGATTTGGAGCACTGCATGTGGAGACGCATCCTGCTACTGCATAATCAGCAGCTGTAATGACGCAAAACAAAATTTTAGCTGGAACATCCTTAATTTACTTGCATGGATCATGCGATCCATTCCTGCGTGTCATATAGCCGGAGGGCCAGGAGATGGGGAAGGGGAGGGGTGAAAGGGGAGGAGGAGGAGGTGAAAGGGAAAGAAGCGTAACCTATAGACGGACTGTTACCAAACCGCGTAAAGTAGCAAACGGTGTATATATGTAAACAAGTGCCACGCGATTTATGCGCGGTGATCACTCGCAAAAGCTTGTGTGCTGGCGTAGTACGTAATATTGGGCCTGAAAGAAGGAATCATAAACCCAGCGGCACCAGGTACGAGTCTGAAAAGCGCGATCTATTTTTAGCCCCAGCTGACGTGGAGAGGCCAGCTGCCAAGTGGCCAGAGTGCACCCCCATGGCTTAGGTGGCTGTGTATGACACGGTACCTAATCCAGTGCTCTGTACAGTAGATTTAGATAAGGTACTACGGTAACGGTACTCCGCGTTATAAACACGGCATTAACATTTCACAATATGATTTGCTCTGCGAAAAGGAGGAAAAATCATCCGAATTGTGGGTTCAGAGTTCCTGCAACAAGTTCCTCTTAGCAAGTCTCTTAACTCAAAACCACTCTTGAAAACTGTTAAGCCCTATCAAAGACAATGATCGAGCAAAAGAAACTTTGAAGCTTTTTATATTCTAGCAATGTTATTTCACTCGCTTATCAGGTGAGTATTTTCTATTGTGTTTTGTTCTGAAACTAAACAAAGAACTGATAATATTGCACAAACAATATGCTTAAGGTGGTGTTGCCATCCTGAAGTACTAGTGAACGCCAGTTCACAGCAACGTTAACAATTAACGGTAGTGTTTAAAAACCGCGTGTTCTTTCTCGCACCACTTTCTGGAGATGTGAGAACAGTCCCACGATGCTCTCACGATGTTCTCCAGAAGGTGCACAAAGAACGCGCTGATGATAATAATAATGTCGGGAAACGCACTGTTGATGACAATTATTTTTTTCTGATAACCCACGACATAGCATCAAGCTTTGACAAACACATTCGGCTCCATTTCACATTACGTCGTGTAAAGAAACACGCCGCTGTCGTTCATGTGGCGGCAAAAGCAAACTCAACAAAGTTATTTTCTCATCATTTCAGAGAGTTTGTGCGGGTGACCTTGGTCTGCCCGGAGCACCTGCTCAACAGAGCTTGCTGGCTTTCTTCTTATTTCGCCAGCTGGACTGCTTGGGTCCAGTTCAGCGAAGGCTGCCGTCCAAAGGTGTTACACCCAACATGTTAATCTTTGGCCGTTTTGCGTTTTCTTATGTCGTCGGATTCGTCTGTTCATGCTGAATTTAGTGATCAAAACGATTGGTTCAAATTTTCACAAGCTTTAAGCCCTTTTTTTAGCTAAAAGCTTGTGAAAATTTCAGCCTTTGGGTTAGACGTCTTAATTCAGCATGAGAAGACGAGTCAGATGACATAACGACGCAAAATGGCCAGAAATTAACATATGGGGTTTACCTTTGGGCAGCAGAAGGAGTCCTCCCCCACAGTCGAGCCGCGCTGGACTGAGGAGGGGTGTACGTGCCGTGCAGTGCTGCAAAATGCCCCCCTCCCCCCTCCAGGTCAGGCTGACCGTCTTTGGCCAATAGCCAGCCGACCTTTTCATGTCAATCGGACCAAA